>NW_026138193.1:0-129240 GCF_025592945.1 Manacus candei
CGGTGCCGCTGCTGAAGATCGGGGCCGTGCTCAGCACCATGGCCATGGTCACCAACTGGATGTCCCAGACCCTGCCCTCGCTCGTGGGGCTCAACGGCACCGCCGTGTCCCGCGTGGGGACCTCGGAGCGGATCGTGAGTCACCCCCCCGGGGGGTTTGGGGGGTCTCGGGGGGGTTTGGGGGTGTATCGGGGGGGTTTGGGGGTTTGGGGGGGGTTTGAGACCCTGCCCTCGCTCGTGGGGCTCAACGGCACCGCCGCGTCCCGCGTGGGGACATCGGAGGGGATCGTGAGTCACCCCCCCGGGGGGATCTGGGGGGGTCTGGGGGGGTTTGGGGGTTTTTTTGGGGGGGTTTCGAGGGGATTTTTGGGGAGGGGAGACCCTCGTGGGGCTGAGCGGCACCGCCGCGTCCCGCGCGGGGACATCGGGGAGGATCGCGAGTGACCCCCCCCGCGGGGTTTTGGGGTTTTCTGGGGGGGATTTTGGGGGGGGCAGAGACCCCCCCCCTGCCCTCCCCTGAGCGGCACCGCGCGGGGACCCCCGGGAGGGTCTCGAGTGACCCCCCCGGGGGGGGTTTGGGGGGTTTTTTTGGGGGGGTTCCGGGGGTGTTTTTTGGGGAGGGGGGGGGGAGGTCTCTGCGGCGCTCCGGGGATGCGGCGGCGGGATGAGGGAACTGCGGGGGAGGGGAGGGAGGGGAGGGGAGGGGGAGGGGGAGGGGGGGGGAGGACACCCCCCCTTTCTCACTGGGGGGGGCGGGGGGGGGGCGGGGGTGGGACCCCCCCCCGTGTGGTTTCGGTTGGTGCCCCCCCGATCGTGGGGGGCAGAGCAGGACCCCCAAAATTGGGGAACTGGGGGGGAAAAGGGTCCCCAAAATTGAAGGGAAAAGGGTCCCCAAAAACCCTTCTGGGAGACCCTAAAATTGGGGGGGAAAATGGACCCCAAAAACTCCCCTGGGAGACCCTAAAATTGAGGGGGAAAAGGGTCCCAAAAATCACCTGACACCCCAAAATTGGGGGTGAAAATGGACCCCCCAAAAAATACCCCTGAGAGACCCCAAAATTGGGGGGGAAAAGGGTCCCCCGGGGGCGGGGACCCCCCTCGTTCATGGGCACCCCCCCCCCCAGATCGTGGGGACCCCCCAATTAGGGGCACAGCAGGACCCCAAATCTGGGGGGGGGGAAAGGATCCCAAAAAAACCTCTGGGACCCCAAAATCGGGACTGAAAAGAGTCCCCCAAAACCCTCCCGAGAGACCCCAAAACTGGGGGGGGGGGGAAAGGGGTCCCCAAAAATCCTGGAACCCCCAATTTTGGGGTCTTTTGGGGGTTCTGGTCCCCCCAAAACAGGGTCCTTTGGGGTCTCCGTGTCCCGAATCCGTCCCCGATGGGATCCGCCCCAATCCAGGGGGGGATTTTGGGATGGGAACCCCCCCATTATCCCGATCCATACCCTTTGGAATCTGCCCCAATCCAGGGGGTCCTGGAGGGGTTTTGGGGGATTTTGGGGTGGATTTTGGGATGGGAACCCCCCCCCCCCCGTATCCAGATCGATCCCATAAGGAATCCACCCCAATCCGGGGGGTCCTGGGGGGGTCCCAACCCCCAAATCCCCCCAAATCTCCCCCAAATCCCCCCAAATCTCCCCCAACCCCCCGCTCTCGGGATGATCCCAAATCCCTCCCGATTCCACAGGAATTCCGTTTGGGATCCGATTCCCCCTTTCCCCCCTCCCCCGTTTCCCCCGTCGGTCACCCATTAATTACCCGCCAATTAGCGCCCTCCCGCCGCTAATTACCCCCTCATTAATCACCCCCGGACGCTCCGGGATCGCCGGGAAGCGGCGGCGGGAAAAGGCCGGGAATTCTGGGAATGCCGGGAGCCCCAAAAGCGCCGGGGTCGCCCCCAAAATCCGCCGCTCGCCTCGGGCCCGATCCCATTCCCATTCCCGGGGTTTTTCCCCATTTTCCTCCTTTTCCAAAGGGCCCGAGGCGGATTTTTCCCACTTTCCCCCCCCCCCCCCTTGGTTGGAGTTGGGTTGGGATCCCTGGATTCGGGGGATCCCTGGATTTTGGGGGGGGGGATTTGGGGTGTCCCGGGAGCTCCAAAAAGCGGGATCGGGGAATTCCCACCCCCTTTTCCCGGGAAAAGCCCCCTCCCCGCCCTCTCCCTGCCCCCCTTTTCCGCCCTCCCACATTCCCGGGGGTCCCAAATCCCTCATTCCCGGCACATTCCCGGCCAATCCATCAATTATTCATTAAGGCCTCGCTAATTAACTATTTATGGCGCCGGAGGGGGGGGGAGGGAAAAGCGGAGGGGGGGGAGGGAAAAGCGGGAATGCGGCTTGTCCCTGGAATCTTTCATACCTGTTTTCCCTTCCCCCCCCCGCGGGCAGCTTCGGTTTCCCGGGAATCCTTGGTTCCTTGGGAATTTTGGGGGGGGAAAAAGGAGGATTCGGGGAGTTCCCGGGATCCCGGGGGCTTTTCCAGAGCCCGGATTGGGGTCTGGGGTGGGGGGGGGGTGGGCGGGATGCGCTTGGAATTCTTTGGGATTTTCCAGCCCCGGGTTCGTCCCGGCTCTGGATCCCTCTGGATCCCTTTGGATTCCCTGAAATTCCCGTTCCCGGCTCTCCCGGCCCCTTTTCTGGGAGCACTGGGAGAGGGAAATGTGGGATTAAAATGTGGGATAACCTGGATTAAAAAAACAAACAGAAAAAAAGCGGGAAGAGGGAAAAACATGGGATGCGCTCGGAATTCTTTGGATGCGCTCGGAATTCTTTGGGATGGGCTTGGAATTCTTTGGGATGGGCTCAGAATTCTGCAGGATGTGCTTGGAATTCTCAGGGATGCTCTTGGAATTCTTTGGGATGCGCTCGGAATTCTTTGGGATGGGCTCGGAATTCAAGAGGGTTGTATTTTTTTGGAAGGGGGTGGGTCGATCCCGGCGGGAGCGGCGGCTCCGGGTGCCTGAGCCGGCCCTTCCCGGTGTTTTCCAGACCCTTTTCCAGAGCCCCGACGAGGGCTGGCAGGTTTTCACCTCGGCCCAGGCTCCCGACGGGAAGTGTCTCTGCACCGCCGTCATTCCCGTCCAGGGCTCCTGCTCCCGGGACCTGCGCAGCCACCAGCTCCGGCTGCTCATGGAAAAGGTCGGCCGGGAACGCCGGGGCGGTGGGAATGAGCTGGGAATACCGGGGGGGGCGGGAACCAACCGGGAATGCCAAAGGGGGCAGCGGGAACCAACCGGAATGCTGAGCTGGGAATGCCGAGTGGGATGGGGAAGGAGCCAGGAATGCAGATTGGGATCATAAAGGATCCGGGAATGCTGAGCTGGGAATGCTGATTGGGATTGCTCAGGAGCTGGGAATGCCCAGGGGGGTCATTGAGGAGCTGGGAATGCAGATTGGGATGGGGAAGGAGCCAGGAATGCAGATTGGGATCATTCAGGAGCCGGAATGCTGAGCTGGGAATGCAGATTGGGATTGGGAACAGCCAGGAATGCAGATTGGGATTGTTCAGGAGCCGGGAATGCCCGAGGGGGATCGTTAACGAGGGAAGGGAAGGGGTTAATTGGGGTGGGGATGGGGAATTCCGGCCGGAGATTCCGTCCCGGTGGGATATGGGATGGAGGGGGGGGGGCAGCTGGGGGGCCTGGATGAGGAATTCCAGAGATGAGGGTCCCTGTGGGAATTCCAAGGACAAGGATCCTTGTGGAGGTCTCAGGTCTGAGGATTGCTGTGGGAATCCCAGGTCTGAGAATCCCTGTGGGAATTCCAGGGCTGGGGATCCCTGTGGGAATTCCATGTCCAAGGATCCCCATGGAGGTCTCAGGGCTGGGGATCCCTGTGAAAATTCCAGGTCTGAGAATCCCTGCGGGAATTCCAGGTCTGAGAATCCCTGTGGGAATTCTAGGTCTGAGATCCCTGTGGGAATTCCAGGGCTGGGGATCCCTGGGCCGGTTCCCAGGATGAGGATCCGGGAACGATCCCCGTTCCCGTGGGATCCACGGATCCCCCTCCCCTCTCCTGCCTTGTTCCCCCGCTCTTCCTGGAATTCCCATTAAATTTTGATCACAACCCGCCACATCCAAAGGGGCCTTTTTTCCCTTTTTTCCCTTTTTTCCCCTTTTTTCCCTTTTTCCCCTTTTTTCCCTTTTTTCCGGAGCCGCTCCTTTTCTTTTTTCTTTTTCCGAGGCGGCTCCGCGAAAATTCCCGAGGGATTCGCTCCCGAGCTTTTGAAAAGCCGGGGAATGAAAAGGGCCGGGATGAAAGGGGGGGGGGGAAGCTCCGGGCTGGGAAAAGGCAGTTTGGAAAACAAACAACGGGAGCCAGGGAGGGAGGGAGGGAAAGGAGGGATCGGGGAGGGGCAGGATATCCCGGGAATGTCGGAGAGGGGAGGGGAATGGGAGGGAGACCGGGATGGGATGGGATGGGTGGGATGGGATGGGATGGAGTGGGAATGGGAGACCAGGATGAGATGGGAATGGGAGACTGGAGTGGGATGGGATGGGGAGACGAGGAGAGGATGGGATGGGATGGGATGGGATGGGATGGGATGGGATGGGATGGGATGGGATGGGGTGGGATGGGATGGATGGGGTGGGATGGGATGGGGTGGGATGGGATGGGATGGGATGGAGAGACGGGTGGAATGGGGACAGTGGGATGGGGTGAACAGACCAGGATGGGGTGGGAACACTGGGATGGGAACTCCAGGACAGGATGGGAACACCGGGATGGGAACACCGAGATGGGAACACTGGGATGGGAACACTGGACTGGGATGGGGACTCCAGGATGGGAACACCGGGACGGAATCTCCCGGAATTCCCCCCCCCCCCCATTTTCCTGCTCTCCCGAATTCCCGGGGCTCCTTTTCCCCCATTGGTGACCCCGAATCCCCCCCTCCCTCCCTCCAGGTGCAGAACATCTCGCAGTCCATGGAAGTGCTGGACCTGCGGACGTTCCGGGACCTGCAGTACGTGCGGAACACGGAGACGCTGCTGCGGGGCCTGGACTCGGAGCTGCGCGGGGCCACTGAGGGCCAGCGGGCCCTCAACGCCCGCAGCTTCCAGGTGGGAATTCCGAAGGGGGGTCGGATCAGCCCACCGGGAATTCCATGGGAAGGAAGAGGGGCCGGGTGGGGGGGGGAAGATCCCATTCCAGGGGGTTTGATCCCACCTTGAAGGGAATTTGATCCCATCCCAGGGGGGTTTTGATCCCATCTCAGGGGGGTTTTGATCCCATTCCAGGGGGGTTTTGATCCCATCCCAGGGGGGGTTTTGATCCCATCCCAGTGTTTTTCCCAGGAGCTGAAGCAGAGGATGTCGGAGCTGCTCCCTCTGATCCCGGTTTTGGAGCAGCACCGCTCGGACACGCGGCTCCTCCTGCCCCCGGGGGAGTTTGATCCCATTCCAGGGGCTCTGATCCCATTCCCAGGGGGTTTTTCCTGCCCTTTTCCCAGGAGCTGAAGCAGAGGATGTCGGAGCTGCTCCCGCTGATCCCGGTTCTGGAGCAGTACCGCTCGGACACGCGGCTCATCGTGCACCTCAAGGGCGAGGTGCGGAACCTCTCCGGGAGCCTCCTCTCCATCCAGGAGGAAATGGGAGCCTTCGACTACGAGGAGCTGCAGCAGCGGCTGCTCCTGCTCGAGGCCCGGCTGCACGCCTGCATCCAGAGGCTGGGTATGGGAATATGGGAATGGGAATGGGAAAATGGGAATGGGAGAATGGGAATAGAGACCTCGGGATGGGTCAGAGCCCGGCTGCACGCCTGCATCCAGAGGCTGGGTATGGAAATATGGGAATGGGAATGGGAATCTGGGAATGGGAAAATGGGATGGGTCAGAGCCCGGCTGCACGCCTGCATCCAGAGGCTGGGTACGGAAATCTGGGAATGGGAATGGGAAAATGGGATTGGAGCCCTTGGCACGGGGTAGAGACCTCGGGATGGGCTGGATCCCTCGGGATGGGTTGGATCCCTCGGGATGGGCTGGATCCCTCGGGATGGGCTGGTTGGATCCCGGGATAAAGGGACCTGCTCCTGTCCTGGAGGGCTCTGGTCCCTCCCACCCCCCGGATCCTCCCCTAATTCCATCCTTTCCCCCTTTCCCAGGCTGTGGGAAGCTGACCGGGGTCAGCAACCCCATCACCATCCGGGCCTCGGGGTCCCGCTTCGGGTCCTGGATGACGGACACGATGACCCCCAGCTCGGACAGCAGGGTGAGGGACCCCGGGGGGCTGGGGGGGTTCAGGGGAGGCTGGGGGGGACCCGGGGGGCTGGGGGGGGTTCAGGGGAGGCTGGGGGGGGACCCGGGGGGCTGGGGGGGGATTCAGGGGGGGGCTGGGGGGACTCGGGGGGGGGGCTGGGGGGGTTTGGTCCTGAAACTAAACCTGAGAGGGGGTTTGAGCCGAGTCCAAGGGGGTTTGAGCCCAGCTCAGGGGAGGTTTGACCCCACCTCGAAGGGGGTTTTGATCCCACCCTCAATGTGCCTTTGACCCCCCCTTGAAGGATTTGTCCCCCCCCTCGCAGGGTTTTGTCCCCCCCCCAAAGGGTTTTTGACTCCCCCTTACAGGGTTTTGACCCCCCTTTGAAGGGTTTTGACCCCCCCTTGAAGGGTTTTGTCCCCCTTACAGGGTTTTGACCCCCCTTTGAAGGGTTTTTGTCCCCCCCCGAATGGTTTTGACCCCCCCAACACCCCTTTCCCCAACCCCCACCCCTTTCCCCCCCTTCTCCCCCCTCTGCCCCCCCCTCACCGGGACTCCCCCCTCCCTCCACTCCCCCTCTGACCCCCCTTTTCCCCCCTCCCCTCCCCAGGTCTGGTACATGGACGGGGTACTACAAGGGCCGGCGCGTGCTGGAGTTCCGCTCCCTGGACGACTTCGTGGCGGGGCAGAACTTCGTGCAGCACCTGCTGCCCCACCCCTGGGCGGGGCACGGGCCACGTCGTCTTCAACGGCTCCCTCTTCTACAACAAGTACCAGAGCAACGTGGCCGTCAAGTACCACTTCGGCTCCCGCAGCGTCCTGGTGCAGCGCAGCCTGGCCGGCGCCGGCTACAACAACACCTTCCCCTACTCCTGGGGCGGCTTCTCCGACATCGACTTCATGGTGGACGAGAGCGGCCTGTGGGCCGTGTACACCACCAACCAGAACGCCGGCAACATCGTGCTGAGCCGCGTGGACCCGCAGAGCCTGCAGGTGCTGCGCAGCTGGGACACCGGCTACCCCAAGCGCAGCGCCGGCGAGTCCTTCCTCATCTGCGGGACCCTCTACGTCACCAACTCCCACCTGGCCGGCGCCAAGATCTACTTCGCCTACGACACCAACAGCTCCAGCTACGAGTACACGGACATCCCCTTCCACAACCAGTACTCCCACATCTCCATGCTGGACTACAACCCCCGCGAGAGGGTCCTCTACACCTGGAACAACGGCCACCAGGTCATCTACAACGTCACGCTCTTCCACGTCATCAAGACCAGCGGGGAGCTCTGAGCCCCCCCCCCCCGGGGAGGGGGGAGAGACGGGAATTCGGGGATGGAGACGGGGAATTCGGGGATGGAGACGGGGAATTCGGGGATGGAGACGGGGATTCGGGATGGAGACGGGGATTCGGGGATGGAGACGGGGATTCGGGGATGGAGACGAGAATTCAGGGATGGAGACGGGAATTCGGGGATGGAGATGGCGGTTCCAGGCTGGGTTTGGCTCCGGGGAGTTGTGATTCCACCCTGGATCCAGCTGTGATTCCACCCTGGATCCTGTGATTCCACCCTGGATCCTCCGTTCTGGATCCAGCTCCAGGGAATTCTGATCCCCCCCTGGATCCAGCTCTGATTCCACCCTGGATCCTCCACCCTGGATCCATTCCCACAGAGCTCTGATTCCCCCTGGATTCGGCTCCAGCAGCTGCGATTCCCCCCTGGATCCAGCTGTGATTCCACCCTGGATCCTCCACCCTGGATCCATTCCCACGGAGCTCTGAGTCCCCCCCGGATTCGGCTCCGGGAGCTGCGATTCCCCCCCGGATCCAGCTGCGATTCCAGCTTGGATCCGGCGCTTCCAGGATGGATTCGGCTCCAGGGAGCTGCGATTCCAGCCTGGATCTGGTGACTCTTCCCTGAATCCGCGATTCCCCCCTGGATCCAACTGTGATTCCATCCCAGATCCTCCACTCTGGATCCGGCCCCAAGGAGTTCAAATTCCAGCCTGGATCCAGCTGTGATTCCCCCCTGGATCTGGTGATTCCAGCCTGGATCTGGTGATTCCCCCCTGGATCTGGTGATTCCCCCCTGGATCCAGCTGGGATTCCCCCCCCGGATCTGGTGATTCCCCCCTGAATCTGGTGATTCCAGCCTGGGTCCAGCTGTGATCCCACGCTGGAATTTCCCGCCCTTCCCTCCTCTTCCCGCCCCTTTTCCTCCCTCCTTCCCCGTTCCTTCGGGATCTCGGGATCTCTCCCAGCGCATGGAGCTCCTTTGCCTTCATCTGAGTTGCCTTGGAATTGTTTTCCGTTGGATTTCTTGGGATTTTTTTTCCCATTTCCATCTTTATTTCGGCTGCAAATAAAAAAAGTCTCTGAGATTTTTCCCGTTTTTTTTTTTTTTTGGTGGTGGGTTTGGTTGTGTTTTTTTTTTTTTTTTTGGGAATTGTGATTTTTTTTCCCTCTCCAGGCTTTGGTTTTCCAGCCGTTTTTCCCGCCGGGAGCTCCATCCCTCGTTCCCAGATGTGCCTCCCTCCCAGGGAGGGTTTTTTATGGGAATGTTTAATTCATGTGGGAGAGGGGGAAGGGAGGGAATTGAAGAGCAGCTGCAGAGAAAGGAGGGAAAGGGCTGGAAAAGGGGGAGGAGGGGATGGAAAAGAGGGAGCAGAGGATGGAAAAGAGGGAGAAGAGGCTGGAAAGGGGGGGAAAGAGGATGGAGAAGAGGCTGGAAAAGGGAGAAGAGGCTGAAAACCGTGGAATTTCGTGGGATTTGGGAGGATTTTGTTGCTCTCCGGCTGCTTTCTGGAGCCTCCCTGCCCTCAAAAAACCTGGGATAAGGAAAATTCGGGATGTGATCCGAGCCCGGCTCATCCCAGGGATGTAAAACCGGCTTTGAGCCGGGATTTGAGAGGAAATGGGGAGGAAAAAAAGAAAGGGGGGGGAAGGATTTTCCTCCTCCGTCTGAATTCCACCTGGGAAAGACCCCCTGGAATTTGGGGAGGGGGGTGTGGGGGGGGTCGGAATTCCCGAAATTTCCCTCTCCGGGAGCGCGGGGGGGTTAAAGATCCCGCTGGGATTGTGAGTCAGAGGCTGAATCCTCATAAATATTCCAGGTTTTTCTTTCCCCCTCGGCTCCAAAAGTGCCTCGTCATGGAGGGCGGGAGGGGGAGGAACCCGGCGAGGATTTTGGGATAAAACGGGAATGAAAAGGGGGAGGATGGAGGGGGGGGAAATGGGGGTTCGGGATCCCTGATGTTCCCCCCGCCCCAAATTTTGCAGGGATGGGAATTCGGGGTCCCTTGGGAATTTCTCCCCCTTCTCCTCCTCCCCCCCCCCCAATTTCTTCATGGAGTTTTCTCCCTTTCCCCTCATTTTTCATGGAATTTGCCCCTTCCCCCCCCCCCCCCATTTCCTTATGGAATTTTCCTCTTTTCTCCCCATTTCTTCATGGAATTTCCCCCCCATTTCTTCATGGAATTTTTCCCCTTTACCCCTTTTCTTTATGGAATTTCCCCCCTTTTCCCTCCATTTCCTTATGGAATTTTTCCCCTTTACCCCTTTTCTTTATGGAATTTCCCCCCTTTTCCCTCCATTTCCTTATGGAATTTCCCTCCATTTCCTTATGGAATTTCCCCCCATTTCCTTATGGAATTTCCCCCCATTTCTTCACGGAATTTCCCCCCTTTTCCCCCCATTTCCTTATGGGATCCCCCCCCCATTTCTTCTCCCGCAGCCCCTGGAATGTTCTGGAAGCTCTCCCTGGATCCCTCCCTGCTCCGGGGGAACATTCCCGGGATCCCTCAGGGCAGGGGAATTCCCGCCTGTCCCGGGATTCCCGCCCCCATTCCCTCTTTCCCGGTTATTTTCAGGGACAGGGATTCCCTGCTGTCCCAATCCCGCCGTTTTCGCCCTTCCCGAGGGAATATTCCGGAGCTCCCACGTGCTCCCGGATCCACCCGGGATGTCCCGCCCGCTCCCGGGGTCTCCCCATCCCACGGAATTCCCTCGGGATGCTCCCGATCCAACCCCCGCTCCTGCCCCGGGGGGGTCCGGGGTCTCCCCGTCCCTGGAATTCCCTCGGAATCCCTGGAATTCCGGGCAGGGGTTCGGCCCAAGCCCCTCTCCCGCATTCCCAGGATTCCCCCTCCCCATTCCCTGGAATTCCCTCGGAATCCCTGGAATTCCGGGCAGGGGTTCGGCCCAAGCCCCCTCTCCTGCATTCCCAGGATTCGCCCTCCCCATTCCCTGGAATTCCCTCGGAATCCCTGGAATTCCGGGCAGGGTCTCGGCCCAAGCCCCTCTCCCGCATTCCCAGGATTCGCCCTCCCCGTTCCCGCAGCTTTTCCAGGCGGGATCCGCTCTTGGCCGGCGCCGGGCACAGCTTGGGAATGACTCACCTTTCCCGGCGGGTCGTTAATGAGCCGCTAATTAGCGCCTAACGAGCCGGAGCGGCTCCCGCCGGGAACGGCGGCGTCGCCTTTTCCCGGGATCTTTTCCGAGGGAACCCGATTTTTCGGGAAGGAGGGAGCCCGTCCCAGGAATTCCTCGCGCTCCGGGGGCTGGGAAAGACCCCCCGGAGGGAGATCCCGGGTATTCCAAAGGTTCTCGGACACCGGGAATTGGGGGGTTATTTTATTAGGTTGTTATTTAGTATATTATCATATTGTTTATATATTATTAATAATAATATATTATATCATTATGTTATTGTATTATTTATTAATATTATATTTGTTAAGACACTGTTATTTATTTTATTATTATTTATTACATGTTATTCGTATTATTATATAATTATATATTATATTTCATAATTATATATTATATATAATTTACTCACACATATAATATATAATAAAATTTATAAAAATAGAATTAAATATAATTATCCCTTAGCATATAATTATTTACACTAATATGCAATTATTTATATATAATTATATATATATTATATATATAATTATATATAATTAATTACAGTAATATATCCCATATATAATATATATAATTATATATAATTAATTACAGTAATATATCCCATATATAATTATTTAAATTTATATATATATATATAATGCATAATGTAGATATTTCAATATTTATTAAATCCATCAGATTTCCACCCAAAGCAGGAAAACCCAACCCTCCCCCCCAAAAAAAAGGGAATAAAAAAGATTATTTATATATATTTATTTATCTATCATTTACTTCTTTATCGAATATTTAATTAGGATTTCAATCTCTGTTTTTAGATATTTAACCCAAATTTCAGACCTTTCCCCCCCCTTTTGAAACCCCAAATCCCCCCCCCAAAAAATCGCTGACTCAGCACATTTTTCCCTCCCCCTCCCCCCATTCCCAGAGAAATTTTTTGAGGCCAAAAAACAAAGAAAAAGGAGAAAGAACCAATCCAAGCTCCCAAGTGTTTTTGTTTTAACTGGAGAGGGTTTATTGGCAGCTGGAGGGAGCCGGGGCTGTACAGCTGGGCTGGTTTGCAGGGACCAAAACAAAAACCAAAGGCCGGGATCGACGGATTTTTCCGGGTTTTTATTCCCACGGAAGCGACGCCACCGGAAAACAAACGGAAAAAAAACCCCAAAACGAACAAAACAACCCCAAAACCCACGTTTTTAGGCCCGACCTGAAAACCCGCGGCCGGAAACCCCCCCAATTCCCGCTGGATTCCCGAGCCCTCCGGATCCGATCCCGGCTCCCGCGGCCGTCGGGATCCGCCCCGAGGAAAAGGGAAATTCAAGTTCTGGAGTCGAAGCAACGGGAGGAGACGGGAAGATCCCGGGGGAAGATCCCGGGGGAAGATCCCGGGGGAAGATCCAGGATGGGGGGCGGGGACAAGGATGGACACGCCCCCCCACGGGCTCTGATCTCAAGTGATTAATTAAGGAATGGCTTTAATTGACCGGGTCGGCGCCGCCGGTTGGGGTCGTTTGGGGCCAAACGGGGGGAAATGAGTTGGATCGACATGCAAAGGGTTGGGCTGGCCCAGCACCAGAGGCCGCGGCTCCTTCGGCGGCGGCTCCTTCGGCGTCGGCGGCATCGGCATCGTCAACATGGTCAACGTCGTTGTCACTGTCAATGACGTCATCGCCAATGACATCATCACCACCAACGTCGTCATTGTTGTGGTCAATGTCCCCATTGTCATCGTTGTCATTGTCACTGTCAGTGACGTCATTGCCGATGACATCATCACCCCCAACGTCGTCATTGTTGTGGTCAGTGTCCCCATTGTCATCGTTGTCATTGTCATTGTCGTCATCAACACCCTCATCCTCACCAATGGTGACACCATCGTGGTCAACGTCAATGTCATGGTCATTGTCAACATCGTCACCGTCACCAAGTCATGGTCAACGTCATCGTCATGTCAATGCCATGGCTGTGTCATCATCACCGTGGTCTTCATTGTCATTGTCATCCCTGTCATCGTCATCGTCATCATCATCATCATCATCACCATCATCATCATCGTCATTGTCATCCCTGTCATTGTCATTGTCATGTCACCACCATCATCTCCATCGTCATCGTCCCCGTCACCGTCACCATCTCCGTCCCCGCCCCCGGTGCCGCGCCCCAACCCCACCCCAAGGAGCCGGAGGCGGGAATGCCGAGCCGGGACCGCCCGGAGCCGGGTCAGGACAACCCGACCCTCCCCAAAACCCCCGGGATTCCCCGTTCTCCCGCCCTCGGGGAGCCGCCGACGCCCCGTCCCGGGAGCCGCCCCCTCCCTTCCCGAGGAGGTGTCCCGGGAGGTTGGAGCCGTGGGACGGAGCAGGGGGGTTTTTGGGATCAGGAGTGGGATGGAGTTCGTGGGGTGGGAGGGGGTCGGGCTCCTTCCTCCCCCCTCGTGTCCCTCCCCGGGCCCCAAAGGCACTTTCACTCCGTGCGGAGGATGATGTGGATCCCTGAATCCGTGAACACGGGGCCGCTCATCTCGCCCCGCCCGCAGCGCGAACGATGCGTCCTCGAACGGCTTCTGCATCTGCCCTGCGGGGAATGCCCGGGAAACCGCGGGGTCAGGGACCCCCAGGCTCCGGGGAGGAGTCAACCCTCCTTCCAGGGGGTCAACCCTCATTCCAGGGGGTCAACCCTCCTTCCAGGGGGGTCAACCCTCATTCCAGGAGGGTCAACCCTCGTTCCAGGAGGGAATCGTGCCCCGGATCCGACCCGAGCCTCTCCCGGTGCAGCCCGAGGGCGTTTCCTCCTGGGAGAAGGGAACGACCCCGCCCGGCTCCACCCTCCTTCCAGGGGATTTTGGGGACAGAAAATCCCCCTGGACCCTCCTTTTCCACATTCTCCAGCCCCTTTTCCACATTCTCCAGCCCCTTTTCCATGTTCTCCAGCCCCTTTTCCATGTTCTCCAGCCCCTTCTCCTTCTTTTTCCCCCCCTTCTCCTTGTTTTCCGGCCCCTTCTCCTGCTCCATTTCCCCTTTTCCAGGATTAACAACGCCCCCAAACTGTCATTTTTTCCCCCAAAAAAATCAATTTGTCTCTGAAGGGACTTTCCCTTTTTCCCCAGTTCATCCCTGACGTGTTTTCCCGGAGCTTTTCTCCCAAATTCCAGCGTTTTCATTAATTACTGGAAGGGGAGAGAAGCTCACTAGGCCCGTTATATCCAGAATATTTAGATTATCACCCCTTCTATTTGAACATTTCCACGATTCCCCCAAATTCTCCCACCATTCCGGGGTTATTTTCCACTAAAAAACCCTCTTTCCAGCCTTCCTTCCTTCCCTCTCATCCCTAAAAACAGCAGGAAGGAGGGGGTGGAATGATGGGAGCAGCTGCCACCTAGTGGGAGCTGATTTTAGGGAATTTCTCCCTGTTTTGGTGCAGAGAATTAAAGAAAAAAAAAAATCCGTATTTTTGTCCCTCTGCAAAGAGCTGGGCTTGCCCAGAACACAGAAATATCCGTAAAAGGTTTGGAAATCCGTCAAAAATCACTTTTCCCCCTGTTTTTTTCAGCTGAGGGAACAACTGTGAGCGCTGGGGTTTGATCCAAAAACAGGTTAAATCACCAAAACCAGGGGGCTGGTGAGGGAAAACTTTGTTTTTTCGTCAAAAAATGGATTAAATCACCAAAAATAGGGATTTGGTGAGAGGGAAATGAGGTTTTTAATCCATATAAAAAATTGATTCGGGGAATAAACCCCTGGAATGGGTATTTTTTGGGGGGAACCCCCCCAAATCGCTGATTTTGGGGAATAAAGCCCTGGAATGGGTGTTTTTGGGGTGTTTCTTGGGGGGAAACCCCCCAAACCGCTGTTTTTGTGGAACAAACCCCCGGCCTGGGTGCTTTGGGGTGTGTTTTGGGACGGAGCCCCTCACCTCTCCCAAAGGCTCCCAGGTCCCCTCCCGCCTTGGCCGAGCTGCAGTCGCTGAACTGGGAAGCCAAGGACTCAAAATCCTCCTCTCCCGATTTTATCTTCTGGATGTAACCTGGAAAAACAGGGAGAACAACCCGTTCACAGGGGGAGAAACCCCCCCAGGACCCCGTTCCGTGCCTCAAATCCCACCTCAGGCATTTATCCCCCCCCCCCTCCAAAAAAACCTCCTGGTTTTGGGGGGAACTTGGGCAGGGAAAGGAGGAGGAACAATTCCAAGAGCGGGGGGAAGGAGCAGAGGGAGCAGGAGCTGCCCTGGAGAGGCAGAGCCCGGAGTTAATTTGGGATCCTCTCCGAGCACGGGGATTAATTGGAAGCGAAGTGGCAGAAGCAGCACAGGGGTGACCTAATTCAGGGAATTCAGAACCTGGGAGGTTTTTTCCCAGCCTGGAAAAGGGGGGGTTGGGAAAGGGCAGGGAGAGGGGGGAGCCTGGGGAATTCTCTGGGCAGTAACAGATGGGATTGGTGTCATTTATACATTTCTATTTGTGTTCCACGTGAAATTTATGGATAACAGCCATTATTTATATTTATTGTTTTATATGATATTTCTATTTGTGTTCCACGTGAAATTTATGGGTAACAGCCATTATTTATATTTGTTGTTATCATTACTATATTATATAATATTCCCATTATTCCTATGCACCCTGCCCCATTCCCATAATCCCCATAAACCCATTCCCATCATCCCCATCATTCCTTTTCCCATCATCCCCATCATTCCTTTTCCCATCATCCCCATCCCCATCATCTCCATTCCCATCATTCCCATCCCCATCATTCCCAGTCCCATATCCCCATCATTCCCATCATCCCCATCATTCCCATTCCCATCATCCTCATCCCCACCATTCCCATCCCCATCATTCCCATTCCCATCATCCCCACCATCCCCACCATTCCCATCATCCCCACCATCCCCATCATTCCCATCCCCATCATTCCCATCCCCATCATTCCCATCCCCATCATTCCCATTCCCATTCCCATTCCCATTCCCATTCCTGTTCCCATCCCCATCCCCATTCCCATCCCCATTCCCATCCCCATTCCTGTTCCCGTTCCCATTCCCATTCCCATTCCCATTCCCATTCCCATCCCATCCCCATTCCCATTCCCATCCCCATTCCCATCCCCATCATTCCCATCCCCATTCCCATCCCGTCCCCGGGGGTGCCCACGTGCCGTTGATGAGCTCCAGGGCCTCCTCCTTGGAGCGGGTGATCTTGTCCTGCCTCCAGGACGAGGGTCTGCGGGACTGGTTGTGCTTCACCAGGAGGTGGGAGCAGCGAACCCGCCCCGGCTCCGACCGCGCCGACCCCGCCGAGCCGCCGGAGCCGGAGCCGGAGCCGTGTGGCCGCTCCCACTGGCTGGCATTCGTCAGGTGGTTGAAGTAATAAACCCGGCCTGGGGGAAAGAGGGGCCAAAAGAGCCAAAAGAGCCTGTTATGGACCCAAAACACCCCTTTGGTGACCCGAAACATCCCTTTATTGACCCAAAATGTCCATTTATTGACCCGAAACATCCCTTTAGTGACCTGAAACATCCATTTATTGACCCAAACCACCCATTTATTGACCCGAACCACCCATTTATTGACCCAAACCATCCATTTATTGACCCAAACCATCCATTTATTGACCCAAAACGTCCATTTAGTGACCCGAAACATCCAGTTCGGGACCCAGAAGATCAAGCTGGTGACCCAAAGAATCGATTTTTTGGGCCCAAAAAACAGGCTGGTGACCTCCCCCTCCACTGAGGTGATGACCTGCCCTCAGCCCCCCCTCACTGAGGTGATGACCCCCCTCCCAAAATCCCCCTCATTGGGGTCACAACCCCCCCCAAATCCCCCTCACTGAGGTGATGACCCCCCCCCCAAATCCCCTCACTGGGGTCACCCCCCCCAAATCCCCCTCACCGGGGTCACTCCCCTCTCAGTCCCCCCCCTCAATAGGGGTGACCCCCTCTCAAATCCCCCTCACTGAGGTGACCCCCCCCCCCATCACCCCAAGTCTCCCCCCAAACCCCTCCACTCCCCTCCACTCCCCCCCACTCCCCCCGCCGCGCCCCTTCCCCACCCCCCCCACGCTCTTTTTCTCGCCCCCCTACCCCTCCCTTCTTCCTCACACCCCCCCGGCCCCCCCCGGAGCCGCCCCCTGCCCACGGGCCCCTCACCGGAGCTGCGGCTCATCCTCTTCTCCCACCCCGGGGGCAGCTTCTCCTCCTCCGCCATCTTCCCTTCCCTGCGCCCGCCCTGCCCGCCCCGCCCTCACTGCCCACACGGCGGGGGCGGGGCCAACCACCCCTCCTCCGCTCCCATTGGCGCCCGCAGTGGCGGCGCCCGCAACCCCGTAGTGCGATTGGTGCAGACGCCTGTCAATCACGCGCGAGGTGAAGCCAGGAAAGGCTCCATTCATGTAGTACGGGCAAAGGGGGACGGCGGCCGCGGGTGGACAAACAACAGGAACGCGGTTTGGGGGGTCCCGGGGGTCCCGTTAGCGCCGCCCCCCCCCCCCGGAGGCACAAAACCACCGGAGACTCAAAAAATACTTTTATTATAAATAAATTAAACATTGCAGAGGGTTTGGAGCCTCAGCGCGGAGCTGGATCCGTCGTAGAGGGGCTGTGGGGGAGTAAAGGGGGGTACCGGGGGGGGCACCGGGGGGTAACGGGGGGGGCACCGGGAGGTAACGGGGGGCACCGGCGGCCGCTCCTGGTCGTGGAATTCCAGGTTTATCCCGTCGTGGAGGTGCTCTGGAGAAGTTAAGGAGAAAGGAGGGGGTCGATAGGTGGAGTTTTTTTGGGGGGCGGTCGCCCCCGGACCCACCTTCGAGACCTCCCGGGACGCCCCGACCCCGTCCCGACCCCATTCCGAGGCCTCCGGGCCCTCCTTGTGCCGCCCCGCGGCACCTCCGGCGCGCCGGAAGTGACGTCACGCGGAGCGGTTGCTACGGAAGTGTTGCCTTGGCAACCGGGGTGGATGTTGTGGTGGTGGTTGTTGTTGGCAACGGGCAAAATGGCGGCGGGACTCCCCCAGGGACCCCCTTCTGTTGCCTGGGCTCTCTCCCTCCTCCTCTTCCTCCTCCTCCTTCTCTTCCTCGGCTTTTCCTCCTCCTCTTCCTGGGAAGGGGACAAATGGGGACGAGAGGGATTTGGGGGGAATAAAAATGGTGGAAAAGAGGGATTTGGGGGGGAATAAAAATGGTGGAAAAGAGGGATTTGGGGGGATAAAAACGGGGTCGCAGCAGGAAAATTCACGCCTCAAAAGAGCCCTTTTTTTGGGCTGTTTTCACCCCAAAAAAATCCCCCCCCCCCCCCCCCCGGTGCTGCCTCCAGGCCGGAGTTGCAGCCAGGAATTGCAGCCAGGAATTCCAGCCAGGAATTGCAGCCAGGGCTGGATGTCCCTGACCCTTCCCGGGGTGACGAAACGTGGCTGCTCTGCCCCGGTCTCTGTGCCCTGGGAGGGGCTTTGTTCCCAAAATCCGAGGTTTTCGGGGCAAACAAACAACAGGGAAAAGGACAATTAGCCCTTTAAAAACCCGCCAAAGAGCACCAAGATCCCGTTGGTTCCTTCTGATTCCCAAATAAATTCCTGTATTTGGAGTTTAACCCTTGGAATTCCCAGATTTATTCCCATTTCATCTCTCCCAGCCTTTAAATCCAGTGATTCCTCCCTCATCCCAAATCCAGGTGTCCCTGGAAATCCCGTTTTTGAGGGGGGATCCAAATCTGCTTCATTTCCTTGGAAAAACGTTGATTCCCAACCCAACCCACCCCGTTTTTCCCAATTTTCCACTTTCCGGCCCCATTTTTCCCAATTTTCCGCCTCCCACCCCCATTTCCCCCCCATGTTTGGAGGCAAAACCTCCAGGATTTTGAGGATTCTCCCCTTTTTTAACCCAAAATGGACAAGGAAAAGCCACAAAAACCTTGGATAAAAGGGGAAAAAACCCCGGAATTCTCAGGACTGGCCCCGATCCCAACTTTTTTTGAGGCATTTTTTTGAGGACAAACCAACCGGACCTGACCTGAAACCCCCCCGGGTTAAATTTTAACCACGGGAATGAACATTCCCAGAGTTATCCCGAGCCTTTTTATCCCGGGGATCCCGCTCACAAACCCCTTTTCCTCCCTCATTCCCGAGGTTTTTCCCTTCTCCCAGAGCTCTCCGGGATGGACGAGGAGCACCTCGACGACGACCTGCGAGTGTTCAAAGGTAAATTCCAGGAGGTTTTTTGGTTTTCCCGGGATCTTAAAGGTAAATTCCAGGATTTTTTGTGGTTTTTTTTTTTCCCGGGATTTCAAAGGTAAATTCCAGGATTTTTTGTGGGTTTTTTTTTCACAGAATTTTAAAGGTAAATTCCAGGATTTTTTTTCTCCAGGATTTTCCTCCCTGAGGAAGAGGAAATCCCGTGTTTTCCTCCTCCCTCAGCTCCGGGAATTTGGCTGCTCCGCTCCCGGGGGAATTTGGGATGGGATGGGGATCATTCCCGTGGGGTTGGGGTTTCCCACCAGTTTTCCCAGTCCCTCCAGTCCCCTCCAGGTCCCCCCATTCCCTGCTCACCAGTTTGAACCCAAACCGGAGCAAATCTCACCCAATTCCTGGTTATTTATTAACCCTTCGGCCAACAGAGCCGGGAAAATCCGGGAATTTCCCTTCCCTTCCCTTCCCTTCCCTTCCCTTCCCTTCCCTTCCCTTCCCTTCCCTTCCCTTCCCTTCCCTTCCCTTCCCTTCCCTTCCCTTCCCTTCCCTTCCCTTCCCTTCCCTTCCCTTCCCTTCCCTTCCCTTCCCTTCCCTTCCCTTCCCTTCCCTTCCCTTCCCTTCCCTTCCCTTCCCTTCCCTTCCCTTCCCTTCCCAAACCTTCCCTTCCCTTCCCTTCCCTTCCCTTCCCTTCCCTTCCCAAACCTTCCCAAACCTTCCCAAACCTTCCCAAACCTTCCCAAACCTTCCCTTCCCAAACCTTCCCAAACCTTCCCAAACCTTCCCAAACCTTCCCTTCCCTTCATCTTTTAATTATTTTATTATTCACAATAACATTTTTCATTCACTATTTACGACATCATTTATTATTTTATTTTATAATTTTATTACTTATTGCTGTTATTTTGGTTCATTTTAATTTCCTTATTTTAATCAGTTTATTTTATTTTATTTATTTCATTTTCATTTATTTTTATTTTATTTATTTTATTTATTTTAATTTATTTAATTTTTATTTATTTTATTTCATTTATTTCATTTTCATTTATTCTAATTTATTTATTTATTTATTTGAATTTATTTAATTTTCATTTATTTCATTTTCATTTATTTTTATTTAATTTGTTTAATTTATTTCATTTATTTAATTTATTTTAATTTATTTAATTTATTTCATTTATTTTAATTTATTTAATTTATTTCATTTATTTTAATTTATTTAATTTATTTATTTTATTTAATTTATTTTAATTTATTTAATTTTTCATTTATTTTAATTTAATTTCTTTTGCTTTATTTCATTTTATTTTATTTTATTTATTTTAATTTATTTAATTTTTCATTTTTTAAATTTAATTTCTTTTGCTTTATTCCATTTTATCTTATTTTATTTTAATTCAACTCAATTTCTTTTACTCTCATTGATGTCCCTCTCATTCCAGGCCGTCCCCTCCTCCCGCGCTGCCTCCGCTCGTTCCTGCCCGTTTATGTCCTGCTGGGCCTCTCCCTCCTGCTCAGCATCTCCCTCGGCGCCCTCTCCCTCTCCCGAGGTGCCACAATTCCCTCCTTCCCTCATTAGCCCACTTTCCCCCCCATTAATTCCCTAATTATCCACCCAAACCCCCCAGATCCCAAATCCCACCTCCCCGACCCTGCTCCCTCCTTCCCGCCCCATCCCAACCTTTGACCCAACAATCCGAGTTTTGGGGGATTTTGTTCCCCTGGAAACCCCCAATAATCCGATTTTCCCCAGATTTGGGCCCATTTCGGTCTCTCCCCTTTCCCAGTTTCCGCCGTTTCCTCCAAACTCCTCGAGGTGAATCCGGAGCGGGGGCAGAACTTTTCCAACCGGGATTCCCTCCGTAAGTCCCGACCCCTCAGCACTTCCCTGCCCCTTGGATGTTCCCTAAATCCCAAAATCCCCCCCAGTTCCCTCCAAACTCCTGCCAGAGGCACCGACCCTCGGGAAAAATCCCATTGGACACCTGGGAAAATCCCATTGAACCCTCTGGAAATCCCATTGAACCCTCTGGAAAAACCCCATTGGACGTTTGGGAAAAATCCCATTTAACACTTGGAAAATCCCATTTGACCCTCTGGAAAAATCCCATTGAATCCTCAGGAAAACTCCCATTTCCCCCTTCGGAAAATCCCATGTAACCCTTGGAGAACTCCCATTGAACACCTGAACCCTTTGGAAAAAGATCCCATTTTCTCTTCCCGGCGTGATTTCCCCCCCCCCGATCCCAACATTCCCCATTTTCCCCGGGAATAACCCCCCCCCGTACCCCAATCCCCGCCCTTTCTCCCCTTTCCCCCCGACCCGCCCCTTTTCCCGCTGATCTCGCCCCCCCGGTGTCCCCGCAGTGTTTCCCTGCGGGCCGGATTCCCGGGAATGGGAATATTCCCTCGGGAAGTGTTACTATTTCTCGCTGGGCCGCGCCAGCTGGTTCCGGGCCAAGGCCCAGTGCGAGGAGCTGGGATCGCACCTCGCCGTCATCGACAGCTTCGCCGAGCAGGTGCCGATCCCCATCCCAGTCCCGATCCCGCCGGGAATTCCCGCCGGGAATCCTCCCGGAGAGCCCTTCCCGCGCTCCGCCGCCAGGGAGCGGCCGGGAACCGCGGCCCGGGGGCTTTTTGGGATGCGGTTGGATCGCGGCTTGTGCCGTGTCCCTGCTCCGCGTCCCTTTTCCGCGTCCTTATCCCACATCCCTGTCCCTCATCCTTATCCCTGTTCCTTATCCTTATCCCTGTCCCTCATCCTTATCCCTGTCCCTGTTCCTTATCCCTATCCCTGTCCCTGTCCCTCATCCTTATCCCTGTCCCTCATCCTTATCCTTGTCCCTCATCCTTATCCCACATCCCTGTCCCTCATCCTTATCCCTGTCCCTCATCCTTATCCTTGTCCCACATCCCTGTTCCTCATCCTTATCCCTGTCCCTGTTCCTTATCCCTATCCCTGTCCCTGTCCCTCATCCTTATCCCTGTCCTGTCCCTCATCATTATCCTTATCCCTGTCCCTCATCCCTGTCCTTCATCCTTATCCTCATCCCTATCCCTATCCCACATCCCTATCCCTGTCCCACATCCTCATTCCACATCCCTATCCCTCATCCCACATCCCTATCCCATATCCCACATCCTATCCCTCATCCCATATCCCACACCCCCATCTCATTTCCCACACCCCTATGCCTGTCCCCATCCCTAATCCCAATCCCTCATCCCTATCCCATATCCCTCATCCCTATCCCTGTCCCTCATCCCTACCCCACATCCCTGTCCCTCATCCCTGTCCCACATCTCTGTCCCTCATCCCTATCCCACATCGCCCTCCTATTCCCAATCCCTCTCCCTCCCCGATCCCATCCCTCCTTTTCCCGGCGTTTTTTCCCGCCCTGATCCCGCTCCCCGATCCCGGCAGAGCTTCATCATGTTCCGGACGCGGAACGAGCGGTTCTGGATCGGCCTCACGGACCGGAATTCCGAGGGGGATTGGGAGTGGATCGACGGCACCGACTACAAAACCACCTTCACGTCAGTGCGGGGGCGCCTCGAGCCGGGACTGACCCCAAAATCGGGCTCAGCCCGCCCGGTTTGTGCTCCCATCCCGCCCTTATCCCTCCTTATCCCCGCTCTTCCCAGGTTCTGGAAGGAGGGGGAGCCCAACAACAGCGGGAACAACGAGGACTGTGCCCACGTCTGGCTCGCCGGGAAGTGGAACGACGTTTACTGCACCTACGAGTGTTACTTCGTGTGCGAGAAGCCCCTGCCCCGCTGAGGGCCGGCGGGAGCCGCCGCTTCCCCCCTAATTTATGGAATCCCGCTTTTCCCGGGATTCGGGACGCCGCCGGGTGTCCCCGCGCGATAAAAGCGGGAATTCGGGGGCTCCCCGCGGGGCTCCGGTGAATAAAAGGGGGTTTTGTCCTGTTTGGGGGGGTCTGGGAGGGGTTTTGGGGCGGGGATCGATGTCCCGAGGGAAAAACGGCGTTTTCCAAGCTTTTTCCTGTTTTTTGGGGGGGATGTTTAGTTTGGATTCGCACGGGAGAATTACCTGGAATTTGGGTGTTTCAGGAGGAAACTCGAGGGCCGTTCGGGTCCGTGCGGGGATCAGGGAAAAGTGTCCTTCCCTTCCCGGTTTTCCATCCTTTCCCCCGCAAACCCGGCGTATTCCCGACTTTTCCCTGGATTTCCGGGGGGGGGGGGGGGTGGTCCCGAGGTTTGAGGGGGGGGGGTCCCGGGGGCGGGAGCGGCGCGTCCGCCCCGAGCACGATCGTGCCATGCTCGGGATCCTCTCCCGGGGCTCTCCCGGTGTCCCTTCCCGTGTCCCCGTCCCGTGTCCCTTCCTGTGTCCCTGTGCCGTGTCCCCATCCCGTGTCCCCGTCCCGTGTCCCGGTGTCCCGGTAAGTGCTCACGGGGGGGTGACACGGGGGGGACACGAGGGGGTGACAGGGGGTGACACGAGGGTGGCACCCGGGGTGACACGGGGGGAACACCGGGATAGGCACCGGGGCGACCCCGGCACCGACCCCGACCCCGGGAGCGCCCCCGGAGCCCCCCCCGGGTCCCCTCGGGCCGCCGGGTCTGTCCCGACATGTCGCGACTCGGGGGAGGGCGGGGGGGGGGGGCAGAAGGGCGGGCGCGGCCCCCGGGGGGGCTCCGGGGGGAGCGGGAGGAGCCGCCGGGATTCGGTACCGGGAGCTCCGGGAGGAGGAGGAGGAGGAGGAGGAGGAGGAGGAGGAGGAGGAGGAGGAGGAGGAGGAGGAGGAGGAGCGGGAGGAGCGGAGAGACCCCCGAGGCGGCGGGCGGGGGGTTTTTCCCGGTGCTCTCCCGATCCGGTCCCGGTGGTTTCCCGGCGCTCTCCCCGGTCCGGTCCCGGTTCTCCCGCTCCTCTCCCGGTCCCGGTGTTTTTCCCGGTCCCATCCCGGTGTTTTCCTCGGTGATCTCCCGATCTGCTCCCGGTCCTCACGGCTTCTCCCCCGATCCCATCCCGGTCCTCTCCCGGTCCTCTCCCGGTGCTTTCTGCCCGGTTCTCCCCCGGTCTTATCCCGGTCCGCTCCCGGTCCTATCCCGGTGCTGTCCCCGCTCCTTCTCCTCCTGCAGCCGCCGGGATGAAGACGGAGGAGGCTCCGTCCTGTCTCCAGCAGGCGACGGCCGTCCTGGGATTCGGTGAGTGCCGGGAATACCGGGAATACCGGGAATGGGGGCACCGGGACACCCCCAGCCCCGGCAGCATCCTCATCCTCACCCTCATCCTCACCCTCCTCCTCATCCTCATCCTCATCCTCATCCTCATCCTCATCCTCATCCTCATCCTCATCCTCATCCTCCTCCTCCTCCTTCCCGGCGTCTCCCCAAGTTCCAGCGGGAGCTCGGCCCTGCCCGCCCTTCCCGTTTTTCCCAAACCCGGCATTCCCGGCTCCTCGGCTCTTGGTTATTCCCTGCTTGGGAAGGATATTCCAACCTCTCCTGGATTTCTGGGATAACCGGGAGACTCCCCCTTAGGGCAGCATCCCGACCCCCTGGATAAACCCCTTGGAATCGCGGTGTATCCCAAACCCCTGGATAAATCCTTTGGAATCGCGGTGTATCCCGACCCCCTGGATCAATCCTTTGGAATCACAGTATATCCCAGCGCTCTGGAAAACCCTCTGGAGCCTCAGGGAATCCCGACCCCCCGGAAAAGCCTCTGGAGCCGCGGTGTGTCCTGACCCCCTGGATCATCCCTCTGGAATCCCAGTGTGTCCCAAGGCTCTGGAAAACCCTCTGGAGCCGCGGTTTATCCCGATCCTTGCCTGATTCTGGGGCTTGGGATCCTTCCCCATCCCACCCCAAACGTGGAGTTCCCGTTTGGAATAATTCGGGATAACACCAGGATGAGGCCCCCGAGCTGCCTCCCCCCAATCCTTGCTGGAATTTCGGGATCCTCGGGATCCACGTCCCTTTTCCCATTTTCCATGGGTTTTTCCCTCTTCATTACCATTATTTAAGGGTCCGAACCGCCGCGTTTTCCCAATTCCCGGTATTTTCAGGAATTTTTTTAGGCGGAATCTCCTTTACTTTCAGTTTTGCCTCTTTCTCCCGGGCGAGTTGTTTCCCGGGATTTTTCCCATCCCCTTTTTCCCGGGATCGCTCGTGTTGATCCCGACCTCGAGCCGAGCAAGACTCGGTTGTTCCAGGCCCTTCTCCCGCATCCCAAATCCCGGGAATTCTCCCGCTGCCGGGGCCAGAGGGACCAGAATCCCCGGGGCTGGAGTTCGGCGCGTCTCCCTTTTATCCCGATCCCACATTCCCCACGAATTTTCTTCTCCCAGACAACCCCCCCACTGGATTATTCCCTGGCTTTCCCTCTAAATTAATCGGGAATTCTGAACCCCAGGCGCCTCCATCCCACGGGAATTTCGGCCGATCCCGAGGGGTGAAAATATTTGATGGGAGAAATTAATAAGGGAGGGAAAAACCGAGGAATTTGGGATGGACGTGGGACAAATATCCATGGGGAAAAAAAAAACCCAAACCCTGGGATGTGGCTCCGCGTTGCCTTCACGGAATTTGGGTCTGGAAAACCCAAATGATCCCACTTCGCTCCCAAAATGCAGCGCCGGGGGGAGGACGCGGTTCCCTTGGAGCCGCGGGGCTTTTCCCGGGACTCCGAACGGTCCCAGGACTTCGGGAGAGATCAAATCCGACGGGAAAAGTGCTGGGAAAACTTCCCGCTGGCGGGTAATTCCCGATTCCCCGCGTTTCACCTCCCGACCCGCCGCATCCCTCTCCCCAGCTCGGGTCTGAGGATCCGGGAATCCGGGAGAATTCCCGATTTTGGGATCTTCATCCCCGAGGGGGTTGGAAAAGCTGCTTCCCAGGGCCCGGGAGAGGAGCCCGGGGGGGCCGGGAAAGGCTTGGAATGTCCCTGGAGAAGCGGGGAATCGGGAAATCCCGGTTTTTCTGGGGATGCGCCGGCTCAGGGCTTGGAATTCCAGCGCCCGAATTAAAGCCGGGTTTGGATTTCAGCGCCCAAATTAAAAGCGGGTTCGGAATTCCAGCGCCCAAAACCGAAGCTGGGTTCAGATTTCGGAGCCCAAATTAAAGCCGGATTTGGAATTCCGGTGCCCGAATTAAACCTCGGCTCAGAATTCCAAGTTTTTTTAAAAAAAAGCCCAGATTAAAGCCGGGCTTAAAATTCGGCACCCGAATTAAAAAAAACCGCCAGAATTAAAACCGGTTTCAGGATTCCAGTGACAGGATTAAACCCGGGCTTAGAATTCCAGCGCCCGAATTGGAAGCGCCCGAATTCCAAGCGCCCGAATCCAAGCCGGGTTTAGGATCCCGGTGCCCGAATCCAAGCCGGGCTCACCATTCCCTCTCCCCCCGAGGGGCAGCAGGTCCCCATTCCTGTTTTTTTGAGGCTTCTCCCGCGGGACGAGGAGCCCCGGGGGGGGTCGGGCAGGTGTTTTCCCGGGATTTGGGCGCCTGGAGCGGGAAGGGGGGTCGGGCGGAGGTGCCCCCGCCTGGCCCGGCCCCTCTCCCAGATCCAGAGCCCCGATAGGGAATTTTTTTTTTCCTCCCTTTTTTCTTGGTTTTGACCTCGAAGCCGCTCCTTTGAGGAGCCGCCAGAGATCCAAGGGGAGATAAAATCCAGGGAAAAAAAAACCCAACAAAAAACCCCACAAAAACAACAATTCCCGAAGATCTGGAGCGGGAAAAGAAAAAGCCCCCAAATCCGGGATAAACCCGGACAAAATTCCGCCCCCCGGGATTGTGCCTTGTCCTGGAAAAGGTTCCCGGCATTCCCGGCATTCCCGGCGTCCAACGTCCCCCGGCCAGACGTGGATTTGTTCTCCCGATCCCACAGGTTTTCCAAGCCCTCGGGGGTTTGTGCAGCACCAGAATTCAGGGAATTTGCCCTCGGGAAGTGCCCCGGGACGGGTGGGAGCCACCCGGGCCATGGAAGGTGTCCCTGCCTTTGGAATTCGGTGGGATTGGAGGACCCTTAAGGTCCCTTCCCACCCAGAGCATCCCAGGATTCCAGGATTCTGCTCCAGGGACAGGCTGGGAGAGCTGGGAATGTTCCCCTGGAGCAGGGAGGGACCCAGGGAGAGCTTCCAGCACATTCCAGGGGCTCCAGGAGAGCGGGAGAGGGGCTTGGGAGAAGGGCTGGAGGGACGGGACACAGGGAATGGCTTCCCCCTGGAAAAGGGGGATTGAGGTGGATTTTGGGGAGGAATCCTTGGCTGGGAGGGCGGGGAGGGAATGGGATGGAATTCCCAGAGGAGCTGTGGCTGCCCCATCCCGGGAAGTGCCCAAGGCCAGGCTGGATCCACCTGGGCCAGGGAAGGTGTCCCTGCCTTTGGAATGGGAGGAGCTTCCCACACAAACCATTCCAGGATTCCGTGATTTTACGATTCCAGGAATTTCTGCAGTCCCAGGGTTCGGGGTTCCCCTTGGATTCACAGCCCCAGAACTCCCAGGGATCCAGGGGCAGCCACAGCTTCTCCGGGAATTCCATCCCATTCCCTCCCAGCCAAGGGTTCCTTCCCCAATTCCACCTCCCTTTTCCAGAGGGAAGCCATTCCCTGTGTCCCGTCCCTCCAGCCCTTCTCCCAGGTCCCTCCCCAGCTCTCCCGGAGCCCCTCAGGAACGTTCTGGAATCTCTCCCAGCTCCGGGTGACCATTCCCAACCCTCTCTCCCGGTTTCCCCCCGCTCCAGGCCCCGATCCCAAGATGGGGGAGGTGTGTGCCGGCTGCGATTCCCGGATCTCCGACCGGTTCCTGCTGCGGGTGAACGAGCGCTCGTGGCACGAGGGGTGTGTGAAGTGCTCCGTGTGCCTCCAGGGCCTCTCCGGGAGCTGCTACTCCCGGGATCGCCGCCTCTACTGCAAGCACGACTACGACAAGTGAGGCCTTCCCGGGGGCTCTTCCCGGTGTTCCGGCGGTTCCGGGGGTCGGGAGGTCGGAGACGGGGGGGGGGGGGGGGGAGGTTTTTTTTGGGAGGAGCCGGTGGGATGATCCCGGGGGGGAGAGGGTGGGAAAAGAGGGGGATGGAAGGGTTTGGATTTGATGGAATGAGGGGACAGGGATGAGGAGGAGGAAGGGAAGAGGCCTTGGAGGAGGAAGAGGAGGAGGAAGGGATGAGATCTTGGATGAGGAGAAGGAGGAAGGGATGAGATCTTGGATGAGGAGAAGGAGGAAGGGATGATGATGATGATGAAGAGGTGGAAGGGATGGTGTGGATGAAGAAGATCAGGAAGGGGCTGTTCTGGATGAGGAGGAGGAGGAAGGGAAAATGTTGGATAAGGAAGAGGAAGGGATGATGGATGAGGAGGAGGAAGGGATGATGATGAAGAGAAGGAAGGGATGATGATGAAGAGGAGGAAGGGATGATGATGAAGAGGAGGAAGGGATGATGACGAGGAGGTGTCTCCAACCCCCCAAATCCCACAAAACCTCCCCATTCCCGTCCCTTTCCACCCCTCCCCTCTTCCCAGCCTGGGAATTTCCCGGGAGAGCCGAGCCCTGGGAGCGGGAGGAGGAGGAGGATTCATCCCTGGCCTTGAGGGTTTTTGGCCCGGGATGAATCCCCGGGATGCGGCTCCGGAGGGATCCGGACACCCCGCCGGCCTCTCTCCCTTCCCACCCGGAGCCAGGAAAACGTTTTCCTGGCGGGATAATCCGGCAGCTGCGGCCGGAGGGGGGGACGGATCCGGAGCTGGAATGTTGGGATGGATGTGATTCCACAGCCCCTATCCCATGAAACCAGGGGGGGGTTTTCTGGGAGTCTCTCCCCTTCCCCCTTTTCCAGAGGCCCTCCCGGGCACCTGCCTTGGGAATCCGGCTCCGTGGGAGAAGGAGAGGAGGGAATGAGGAGGAGGAGAAGGAGGAGGAGGAGGAAGGAGGAGGAAGGAGGAGGAAGGAGGAGGAAGGAGCGATCCCGCGGGATGAGGGGCCGGAGGGGCCGCCGGGTTGGCTTTGAAGTTTGGGGTTTCCGTGGGATGCGGGGACGGATCCGAAGGATCCAAAGCCTTGGCAGCCGCTCCCGACTCCCTCCCCCTGCTCCATGTGGAGATGATTTGGCTCCGGCTCCGGAGATAAAACCCCGGGATGAACTCGGCTCGAACTCCCCCGGTACAGCCGAGCACGGGCAGAGCCCCCCCCCGCCCTTCCCGGGATTTCCAGGTGGATCCGTCCCGGGAAGGGTTGGGAAGGGGGTGATCGGCACATCCCGACCCTCGGCTCTTCCCAAATCCCCCTCTGGGATCCTCAGGATTCCCAAATCTCACTCAGCGTTGGGTTTTTGGGATGTGCAGGACCTCAAACTCCAGAGGAAATTCCCATCCCATCCCACCAATTCCATCCCATCCCATCCCATCCCATCCCATCCCATCCCATCCCACCCATCCCATCCCATCCCATCCCATCCCATCCCATCCCATCCCATCCCATCCCTTCCCATCCCATCCCATCCCATCCCTTCCCATCCCATCCCATCCCATCCCATCCCATCCCATCCCATCCCATCCCATCCCATCCCATCCCATCCCATCCCATCCCATCCCACCAACTCCATCCCATCCCATCCCATCCCACCCATCCCATCCCATCCCATCCCATTTATCCCATCCCATCCCATCCTATCCCATCCCAAATCCCCCCTTGGGACCCTCCAAATCCCCAAGATCTCACCCCGGGTTGGATTTTTGGGAACCTCCAGCTCCAGAGGAAATTCCCATCCCGTGGACTCTGAGAACCCAGGGAAGGGCAGCCGAGTTTTTCGGGAGCCCCTCGGAATCCCAACTCCCACGGATCCCTCGGGAATCAGGGACGGGGAGTTCGGGATCCAGATTCCAAGGGCCGGGTTTGGATGAAGAGCCCCCAAATTCCTGGAGCGACAACTATCCCAATTTTAACCCTTTTCCCGAATTTTGGAGGGGGGTTGGGGGGGGGAAATCCCAGAAAAGGGAGGTGGGAGCCACGCTGGGGATGGAATTCCTGGAAAAAAGGGAGGGGGAAGGAGCTGATTTTTATCCTGGGGTGGGAAAAACGGGTTGGAAAAATCGGGATTGGGGGAAAAATCGGGATTGGGGGGCCAAGGGGGGGTTAAAACCCTGCGGAGCATCCCGGGAGTGGGAGAGGGACCTCCCTCATTCCTGGTGCCGGAGGGAGCAGCGACCGAAAATCGGGAAGTGACCCGGAGCCGGAGCCTTGGCAGCGCCTCTGAGGGAGCTGGTTAATGTTTGACTCCAGAGGGAGGATCCGCTGGAGCTCTCCCGGGCAGTGGAGGGAATGAGGCGGGAATGAGGCGGGAATGAGCCTGGAATGAACTGGGAATGAGGCGGGAATGAGGCGGGAATGAGCCTGGAATGAACTGGGAATGAGGCGGGAATGAGGCGGGAATGAGCTGGGAATGAGCTGGGAATGAAATAGGAATGAGGCGGGAATGAGGTGGGAATGAGCAGGGAATGAGGCGGGAATGAGCCCGGAATGAGGCAGGAATGAGCCGGGAATGAGCCGGGAACGAGCCTGGAATGAGCCGGGAATGAGCCGGGAATGAGCCGGGAATGAGCCTGGAATGAGCCCAGCCCACGGGCCCAAATCCCGCCGCATTCCAGCAGTCGGAAAAATGATGGAATTTGGGCTTAGAAACAGGATTTTTGTGGTTTTTCCCCCCCTTCTTCTGGTGTTTTTTTGGTGGATTTTTGGGATAAAACTCCTCCTTTCCCTCTGCTGTGTTTGGGATGTTTGGGCTCGGGAATGATCAGGGGGATTCCCAGGAATGAGGAGAGGGGGGAAAAATGAGACTTCAGGTGGAAAACAGGGATTTGGTGCCAAAAGGTGGGATTTGCAGGACCCGGTGGAGACGATCCCAAGGAAAGGGCTCCTGGTTCCCAGTTCCACCATTTCTTCCCCAATTCCCAGTTCCCCGGTTTCCCAGTTCCCCAATTCCCAGTTCCCCAGCTTCCCATTCCAGGACTGCTTTTTCCCCATTCCCCAGTCCCACTTCCCCATTTCCCAGTCCCCAAATCCCTGTTTCCCCCGTTTCCCAATTCCCTGTTTCCCCCTTCCCCCAATCCCACTGCCCCATTCCCCATTCCCCATTTTCCCATTCCCAGTTTCCCCCTCCCCAATCCCCAATCCCAAACCCTCCCCGACCCCCCGATCCCGACCCTTTTCCCTCCTCATCCCAAACCTTTCCCTCTCCTCCTCCTCCCGCCCCCGATGATGAACGACCTTCATTACCCGGAGCCATTCCCGGTTTTCCCAGGCCCCCCATTCCCGGGAAATTAAACCCAATCACCGGGAAATTAAAGGGAATGCTCAGAAGTGCCTGGAGCTCCATTAAGGACCATCCGCCGCGTTCCCTCTGGAATGTTTTCCTAGTGGGAAAAGGGGGTGGAAAAACGTGGGGGAGGATTTTTCCTTAGATTGTTTTTCCTTATCATTTTTCCTTATTAATTATTTTTCCTTATTAATTATTTTTCCTCATATTATTTTCCTTATTATTTTTCTTTATAATTTTTCTCATTATTTTTCCTGGTAATTTTTCCTCACAATTTTCCATATATTTTTCCTTATTGTTTTTCCTTATATTATGTTTCCTCATTATTTTCCTTGCATTATTTTTCCACATTATTTTTCCTTATAATTTTCCCTATATTATTTTTCCTTACATTATTTTTCCTTATATCATTTTTCCTTATATCATTTTTCCTTTCATTTTTTCCTCATCATTTCCCCTCGAATTTACTCGGATGGATTTTCCTCCCCTTTTTGGTTCGTTTGTGGGTTTTTTTTCCCCTCCCTGGATTTTTTGAGTCTCTCCCGGATTCCACACTCCCGATTTTTTTTTTTTCTGGAACCGTGGAGCAGAATTCCCTCGAATTTACGGAGGGTGTGTGGGGGGGTCATTTTTATTTTTCCAGAGCCACTTTTCCAGCCTGTCACCTTCCCCAGGTGTCCCAAGGACCCTCGGGAGCATCCCGGAGCCGTTTTTCCCGGGAATTCGGCTCCAATCTCCACATGGGGACGGACCAGAGGGTCCCGGAGCTGTTTTTCCCGGGAATTCGGCTCCAATCTCCCCATCAGGACGGACCAGAGGGTCCCGGAGCCGTTTTTCCCGGGAATTCGGCCCCCACCTCCCCCTCGGGCCGGGCCGGAGCTCCCAAACCCCCCAAACCCCCCCGAGCCTCCCCCAGCCCCGCTTTCCTTCCAGCCCCGCTTTCCTTCCAGCCCCGTCTCTTCCCGACCAACATCCCTTTTTTTTTCTCACCTCTCCTTCCCTGGTTTTTTTTCCCCCCCCTCCCCTCCCCCCTCCGGAGCCGAATTTAATTAAATCACTTTAATGAATGTTTAATGACGTTCTTTTGTCATTATTAAATCCGCAAGAAAAGTCTCCGGGAGCTCCTTTTTTTTATATATTTTCCCTCCCCCCTTTCCCTCATCCCTCGCTCTCATCCCGCTTTTCCCCCCCCTCTCTCTCCCTCTCCCCCTCCTCCCTTTCCCGGTTTTTTCGCCCCCCCTTCCCTTCTCCCGAGCCCCGAAAAAACAGGAAATGAGAATCGCGGGCACAGGATATTGAGCTGGGCCGGGGATGTCACCCCGAGCCCCCGGCATTCCTGCCTGGAATACTAATGGAGCGGCCCAGACAGACCGGGCGGGAGCCGCGGGGAGGGAGCAATCCCGAGCTTTTCGGGACAGGTGGTTTTTTGGGATCGGGGTCCGGGGGGGGGAACGGGAGCCGGTTTTTCCCTGCGGGGGTTAAAGGCGGGAAAGGGGAGATTCGGGGGGATTTGGGGAAGGAATTTGGGAAGGAATTCCTTCCCTAAAGGAGGGAATCTTCCCTGGGAGGGCGGGGAGGGGCGGGATGGGATTCCCAGAGAAGTTTGGGATGCCCCATCCCTGGAAGTGCCCAGGGACAGGTGGGGCCATGGAAGGTGTCCCTGCCTTTGGAATTCGGTGGGATGGGAGGATCCTTAAGGTCCCTTCCCACCCAGAGCATCCCAGGATTCCAGGATTCTGCTCCAGGGACAGGCTGGGAGAGCTGGGAATGTTCCCCTGGAGCAGGGAGGGACCCAGGGAGAGCTTCCAGCACATTCCAGGGGCTCCAGGAGAGCGGGAGAGGGACCTGGGAGAAGGGCTGGGACACAGGGAATGGCTTCCCCCTGGAAAAGGGGGATTGAGGTGGATTTTGGGGAGGAATCCTTGGCTGGGAGGGCGGGGAGGGAATGGGATGGAATTCCCAGAGGAGCTGTGGCTGCCCCATCCCGGGAAGTGCCCGAGATCCCTGTGGAATCTCCCTGTGGAATCTCCCTGTGGAATCTCCCTGTGGAATTGGCACCTGTGGACGTGGCTCCTCGGTGGCCTCGGAGCGGCTGCTCCGGATGATCTGGGGGCCTTTCCCAGCAATTCCATGAATCCCTGGGCAGGCCGAGGTTCGGAGCAGCTCCCGCCGCCTCCATCCCGCCCCGGGAGGAGCCTTTGGTTTGTTATTCCCGGCAGAACATTCCTGGGAAAAGGGATAAACTGGGATGTTTCAGGGTCCGGGAGGCCACGAGAGCTTCTGGGTTCCAGCGGGAATTTTTCCCGGGATACAGGGAAGGAATTGCTGCACCTGCTCCCGGGAGCTGCACGTGTCCCACGGCCGGCTCGGGGCAGGATTCCCACATTCCCTGGGGAAAATATTCCTTGAAATACTTCAAAGGTGTTGGATCAGCCCCAAACCGGAGCCCGGGTTTATCCGAGCTCGGCTTTGCCAGGTCCAGCAGGTGATTCCCAAACTTCCTGAGACGGGAAAACCCATTTCTGGGATCAGTTTTCCCTCCCCACTTTCCCTGGAGGTGCTGGGATTTGGGAAGGGCTGCACATTCCAAGCTGCTTTCCCGGGAAAATAAAAAACCTGGGACAGGAAAAACTCATTTTTAGGACCCATTTCCCTGGGAATGGTGGGATTTGGGAAGGGCTGCACAATTCCAAGCTGCTTTTCCAGGGAAATAAAACACCTGAGACGGGGAAAACTCATTTCTGGGACCCCTTTCCCCCCTCCTGGGATCAGGGAGAAGCTCTGGGATGAGCACGGGGACATTTCCGGGTGGGAATCCCCGTTTTTCCCGCATTTTTTTCCACTTTCTCCCCCTTCCCAAAAATATCCGGATCCCTCCCCGATGACATCGGGATCCAAAGCTGAGGAAGGGAGAGGGAGGGGGTTCGGGAAGGACAATTCCCTGGTTTTTCCGAGGGCTGGGAGCGACGGGAGCCTCCGGAATTCTGGGAGATTTTAATAAAGGAGCCGGGGTTGGGAAATGTAATAAAGGGCTTCATCAGATTATCCCGGGATGGCTCCGGGCCATCCCTGCCAGCAATATCCTCCTGGAAAAGGGGGGAACGGGGGGGTTTAACCCCTCCGGCGCCGGAGCGGCCGCGGGATCCACAGGGAGCGACATTCCCGGTGTTTTAGGGGAGGCAGAACCCTCCTTTGGGGTTCTTGGGATCCACAGGGAGCGACATTCCCGGTGTTTGGGGCAGCAGAACCCTCCTTTGGGGTTCTTGGGGGATTTTGGGGGGGTTTTGGGAGGTTTTTTGGGATTTGGGGTTTTTTGGGGGGGTTTTGGGAGGTTTTTTTGGTATTTGGGGTTTTTTTAGGGGGGGGATTTGGGGGCGTTTTTGGGGATTTGTGTGGGTTGGGTTTTTTTTTTTTGAGGATTTTGGAGGTTTTTTTGAATTTTGGAGGTTTTTTTTTTATTTTGGTTTTTTTTTTTCGGGTTTGGGTTTTTTTGGGGGAGGGGATTTTGGATTTTTTTTCGGGATTTTGTTGAGGTTTTTTTGAGGAATTTGGGGTTTTTTGAGGATTTTGGGGTTTTTTGAGGATTTGGGGGTTTTTGGGGATTTGGGGGTTTTTGGGGATTTTGAGATTTTTTGGGGGGGATTTTGGGGGGGTGTTTTTTTTTTTCCTGAGGATTTTGGGGGTTTTGAGGGGATTTAGGATTTTTTGGAGATTTTTTTTTATATTTTTTGAGGATTTTGGTGTTTTTTGGAGGGAATTTTGTTTCTTTGGACGGGGGAATTTGCCACCGCTGCCTCCTCGTTTTCTCCTTTTCCCCAAAATCTGGAAAGGGTGGGGAAAAGGCTCAGAATTCCCATTTTTCCAAGCTCTGAAACTTCCCTGGAATTCCTGGGGGGTGGTTAATGACACGTTGGGCCCTCCCTGGAATTGTTCAAGTCCGGGTTGGAGCCACCTGGACTTGGATAATGGAGGGGGAAACCCAGGAAAAACATGGAAAACCCCAGGAAAACCTGGGAGCAGAGCGGGGAAAGGGAAGATCCAGCTGAGGATTTCCATGGAAAAAGGGGGTTATTCCCAATTTTCGGGGGAGGGAAGAGGAGTTTGGGGAGGGCTCGGGAAAGGCCGGGAAGGCAAATCCGGGGGTTTGGTGTTGGTTGGGAAGGAACCATCCCGGGAGCGGCCTCATAAAACACGTGTCAGCTCCAATTATAGGGAATTAAAATTCTCCGGCTCTTCCCGGCCCAGGAATTCCGAAGGAGGAGGTTTTAATATCCCGGAATCTGGTTAAGGAGCCATAACCACGTTGGGTTTCCATGGGAACGGGAAACCGGGAGAGGGAGGGGGGAAAAGGGGGAGGAGGGGGGAGGGAGGGGGATCCCCAAAAATCAGGGAAGAGGGGAAGGGAAAGGGAAAGGGAAAGGGAAGGGAAAGGGAAAGGGAAAGGGGAAGGGGAAGGGGAAGGGAAGGGAAAGGGAAGGGAAGGGAAGGGAAGGGAAGGGAAAGGAAGGGAAGGGAAGGGAAGGGAAGGGAAGGGAAGGGAAGGGAAGGGAAGGGAAGGGAAGGGAAGGGAAGGGAAGGGAAGGGAAGGGAAGGGAAGGGAAGGGAAGGGAAGGGAAGGGAAGGGAAGGGAAGGGAAGGGAAGGGAAACGGGAAAAGGGAAAAGGGAAAGGAAAAGAAGGGAAAGGATAATGGAATAATAGAAATAATCTAATCGTGGAATTCTAAATTAAGAGGAATAATGGAATAATAAAAATAATTGAATAATAGAAATAAGAGAATCAGGAAAAGATTGATGGGAATATAATGATGGGAGTGATTGACTCAGAGAATCCTGGAATTGTGGAATAACAGACACATTAAAATAATAGGGATTATAGGAATAATGGGATCAGAGAAACAATGGAATAATAGGAATAATGGGATCAGAGAAATAATGGAATAATAGGAATAAGGCAATAGAAATAATAGAATAATAAAATAATAGAATAATAAAATAATAGAATAATAAAATAATAGAATAATAAAATAATAGAATCATAAAAATAATAGAATCATAAAATAATAGAATAATAAAAAGAATAGAAAAATAAAATAATAGAATGACAGAAATAATAGAAATAAGACACTAAAACTCAGGGAATCGTAGAAATAACACAAAAATAAAATTAAAGGATCACAACCCCCCCCATTTCCGGCCTCCCAAGAGCCGATTTTCCCTAAAAAGCTGCTCCTCTTCCCAGTTTTTGCTCCCCCCCAGCCCCGGGATTGTTTTCCAGGCGCGACTCAGACAAAGGGGCCCCCAAATCCCCCCCGGAGCGGCCCCTCCGCCCCAAATCCAGGTGGGATTCGCCCCCTCCCAGTCCCGGGCTGAGTTTCCCGGGAGGATCAGGCCGGGCTCGTCCCTAATCCCGGTTTATGAGCTGCTGCTGTTTAAACAGGGCCTAATTAATCCCCATTTTATTGCTTTGCCCGCGCCGAGCGGCCGAGGGGGAGCCGGGAGCTGCTCAGATCCCAAAATTACCTCGGCAGGACCATCTGCTCCAGCCCAGGTGGGATTGTTCCTCCCTCCGGACACAAACATCCCGAAAAAAACCCGGGATCGTCGTGGAGAGGCCCCTAAAATCCTCCCACAGCCCAGGAGAGGTCCCTAAAAGCCCCCACATCCAGCTGGGAGTGTGTGTTTCCTCCTGGAGAAGCTCCAGGGGACCATCTCCGACCTCATTCCCAACCTCGACACCTCCACAACTCTCTCCGGCCCTGATTTCCCTTCCTGCGCATCCCAAATCCCACCTGGGCATCCCAGATCCCACCCGGGCGTCCCGAATCCCACCCAGGCATCCCAAATCCCACCCAGGCGTCCCAAATCCCACCTGGGCGTTCCAAATCCCACCCAGGAGTCCCAAATCCCACCTGGGCGTCCCAGATCCCACCCAGGAGTCCCAAATCCCACCTGGGCGTCCCAGATCCCATCCAGGTGTCCCGAATCCCACCCAGGCATCCCAAATCCCACCCATGCATCCCAAATCCCACCCAGGTGTCCCAGATCCCACCCGGGCGTCCCAGATCCCACCCGGGCATCCCAAATCCCACCCGGGTGTCCCAAATCCCACCTGGGCATCCCAAATCCCACCTGCACATCCCAAATCCCACCCGGGCGTCCCAGATCCCACCTGGGTGTTCCAAATCCCATCAAGGTGTCCCAAATCCCACCCAGGCGTCCCAAATCCTTCCTGCACATCCCAAATCCCACCTGCACATCCCAAATCCCACCCAGGCATCCCAAATCCCACCCGGGCATCCCAGATGCCGCGCTTCCCCCCTCAGGCTGTTCCAGACCAAGTGCAGCAGCTGCCTGAAGGCCATCGGGCCCTCGGAGCTCATCATGCGGGTGCTGGAGAACGTCTACCACGTGCAGTGCTTCTCGTGCTGCGAGTGCGAGCGGCGGCTGCAGCGCGGGGACGAGTTCGTGCTCAAGGAGGGGCAGCTGCTCTGCCGCTCCGACTACGAGAAGGAGAAGGAGATGCTCAGCGCCGTCAGCCCCGCGCCCACCGAGTCCGGTGAGGGGCCGGGACGGAGCCGGGGTGGGGTGGGAGAGCAGGGGGTGGAGGGGATGAGGCGGCGTGGGATGGGTTGGGTGGGTTGGGTTGGGTTGGGTTGAGTTGGGTTGGGTTGGGTTGGTTGGGTTGGGTTGGGTTGGTTGGGTTGGGTTGGGTGGGTTGGGTTGGGTTGGGTTGAGTTGGGTTGGGTTGGGTTGGTTGGGTTGGGTTGGGAGGGACCCTGGAGCTCCTCCCATCCCACCTCATTCCAAGGGCAGGGACCCCTCCCATGGCCCGGGCAGCTCCGAGCCCCGTCCCAGCCGTCCCTGAGCACTCCCAGGGATGGATCCCTGTCCCAATTCCCAACTCTGAGCCCTGTGTCCGTCCCTGAGCACTCCCAGGGATGGATCCCTGTCCCAATTCCCAACCCTGAGCCCCGTCCCTGAGCACTCCCAGGGATGGATCCCTGTCCCAATTCCAAACTTTGAGCCCCGTCCCTGAGCACTCCCAGGGATGGATCCCTGTCCCAATTCCAGACTCTCAGCCCCATCCCAGCCGTCCCTGAGCACTCCCAGGGATGGATCCCTGTCCCAATTCCTGACCCTGAGCCCCGTCCCCATCCCTGAGCACTCCCAGGGATGGATCCCTGTCCCGATTCCCGACTTTGAGCCCCATCCCAGCCGTCCCTGAGCACTCCCAGGGATGGATCCCTGTCCCAATTCCTGACCCTGAGCCCCGTCCCCATCCCTGAGCACTCCCAGGGATGGATCCCTGTCCCGATTCCCGACTTTGAGCCCCATCCCAGCCGTCCCTGAGCACTCCCAGGGATGGATCCCTGTCCCAGCTCCCTGATCCCGCCCTTCCCCGGCAGTGAAAAGCGAGGACGAGGACGGCGCCCACTCCCACGGCAAAGGCGGCGAGGACGGCAAGGACCACAAGCGCTCCAAGCGGCCGCGCACCATCCTGACCACCCAGCAGCGCCGCGCCTTCAAGGCCTCCTTCGAGGTGTCCTCCAAGCCCTGCAGGAAGGTACCGGCACCCCAACCCCGCCGGGATCCTTCCCGCCGGGATCCGAGTCCCACCCGGCTCGTTCTGGAGCCCAGCTGTTGGTTTGGATCGTTCCCGGTGGGATTTAATCCCAACCGAGCTCTTCTTGGAGCCCAACCGCCACCAGGATCCTTCCCAGAAGGATTTAGTCCCGATTTATCCCTTTTCCATGGCCAGGTGAGGGAGACGCTGGCGGCAGAGACGGGACTGACCGTGCGGGTGGTCCAGGTGTGGTTCCAGAACCAACGGGCCAAGGTGAGGGAACGGATCCCGTTCCAGGGCTGGGATTTAACCCCCCACCGGAGCTCCGAGGGCTCGAATTCCCGGCGTGTCTCGAATTCCCGGCGTGTCCGTGTGTTTTCCCAGATGAAGAAAATTGCCCGGAGGCAGCAGCAGCAGCAGCAGCAGCAGGAGCAGGAGCAGCTCGGGAATGCCCGGCTGGGAGGCGGGAGAGGGACCGGGAGGAGCAGCCGGCAGAGCAACGACGACAGTGAAGGTGAGGGAAAACTGGGAATGGGCGGAGAGCCGGGATGCAGGGAGCGGCTTGGATGCGTTCTGTGGAATTGGGGAGCGGTTTGGGTGGGAAGGGACCTTAAATCATCCCATTATCCCACCGAATTCCAAAGGCAGGGACACCTTCCAGGCCTCAGGCGGCTCCAGCCTGGCCTTGGACACTTCCCGGGATGGGGCAGCCGCAGCTCCTCCGGGAATTCCATCCCATTCCCTCCCCGCCCTCCCAGCCAAGGATTCCTTCCCCAATTCCACCTCCATCCCCCCTTTTCCAGGGGGAAGCCATTCCCTGTGTCCCATCCCTCCAGCCCTTCTCCCAGGTCCCTCTCCCGCTCTCCTGGAGCCCCTTTAGGCTCTGGAATGCACTGTCATGACATCGCTATCGTGACATCACTCTGGTGACATCACTCTGGTGACATCACTATCATGACATCACTGTCATGACATCACTATCACGACATCACTCTGGTGACATCACTCTGGTGACATCACTCTGGTGACATCACTATCATGACATCACTACGGTGACATCACTCTGGTGATGTCACTATCACAACATCATTATCATATCACTATCATGACATCACTATCACGACATCACTATGGTGACACCCCCCCCGGTGACCTCCCCATGGCGACGCTGCCCCGTTGGGTGCCCGCAGACGCCGCGAGCGTGCCCGGCCTCGAGGGGCTCCTGGCGCCGTATTCCCGCCTCCCGCCGCAGCCGCTCCTGCCCCTGGAGCACAACGGGCTGAGCCCGGAGCTCTTCCGGCCGGGAATGACCCCCCCCCAGCTCCCCCCGGAACACCTGCACCCCTACGGTAACGCCGGGAGCACCGGGACACGCCGGGACACACCGGGGGGCACAGGGATACACAGGGACGCAGTGGGATACACAGGGATACACAGGGATACACTGGGATACACAGGGATACACTGGGATACAATGGGATACGGGATCCAGGATCCACTGGGATATGAGATCCAGTGGGATACGGAGCTGGGGAGGAGCCCTGGGCAGGGGGAGAAGAGGGATAGGGATGGGATGGGATGGGATGGGATGGGATGGGATGGGATGGGATGGGATGGGATGGGATGGGAAGGGATGGGGGAGAAGGTTTGGGAAGGGAATTCCCGATCCACTGGGAATATTTGGGAAGGGAAGGAGGGCAGAGCCGTGCCAGGACCAGGGGCTGACACCAAGATCTCTCCATCCCACGGGAATATTCGGGAATGGGAGGGCGGGAAGAGCCTCTGATTTAATTTCCTTTTCCCGCCTTTCCCAGACTCGGAGGGAGTTTTCCATGACCTGGACAGCGACAGCCTGGGCCCCCTGGGCGACTGCCTCCTGTCCGGGGCCGATCCCAGCCTGCTCCAGGCCCGGCTGGGGAATCCCATCGACCGCCTGTATTCCATGCAGAGCTCCTACTTCACCTCCTGACCCCGGGAAAGCCCTTCCCAGGAACCTCGGGAATGCTGCTCCCGCCTCCGGGCCGGGCGAGGGGCCGGGGCGGGGCTGAGCCCCTTGGGATTGTCCTCCCCGGAGGAGCCGACGGACGGAGCCGACCTCTCCCGGCCTTTTCCGTCAGGATGGGCCTTCCCGGCTGGAATCTGGTGGGAATCTCCCCGTCGTTTTCTATCCCGAGTGGGAATTCTCCGGCGTTTTCTCTCGGGTGAGGGAATTTCTGGCTGGAATCTGTCGGGACTGGGAATTCCAGGCTGGACTCCTGAGTGAATCTTCCAGCATTTTCCATTGGGACCGGGAATTTCAGGCCAGAATCCATCAATATTTGGGATTTCCCCTCATTTTCTATCAGCACCGGGAATTTCAGGCCAGAATCCATCAATATTTGGGATTTCCCCTCATTTTCCAGCATTTTCCATCAGGAGCTGCAATCCCTGCCCGAAATCCAGACTGAACCTTCCAGCATTTTCCATCAGGACCAGGAATTTCGGGCCAGGATCCGTCAGCATGGGGAATTTGGGGGCGACATCCGCCGATATTTGGGATTTTGAGGCCGAATCCCTCGGGATTCCCCCCCCGGTGCCCATCCCAAGCCGTCTCCCGGTATTCCCAGCACAACTCCAAGCCCTAATCCAGCTGGAAAGGCTCTGGATCTCCTCCCTCCCGGGTTCTGTCCACGATTCCATCACTGGCTTTTAGCCCAGTTTTTTTCGGGAACGACCTGGGATCTCCCCAGGACGTCGTCAAGGACGGTTGGAATTCCTGGAAAAGTTTTCCCAGGAGCTGTTCCAGCCGAAGGAATAAAATCCTCCAGGATGAAAACCTCCCCCAGCTCTCCGACCGTTCCGAGGAGGAAATATTCCCGGAAAGGAATTCCAAGAAAGGGAATAACGACTTACTTTGGGCTCTGCGGAGTCGGGAATCGGGCAGGGCAATCCCGAGGATTTGGCCGACGGATTCCTGGAGGTGCTTTTGTCCCTGAGCCTCCACACGCTGATTTTTCCAGGTGGGAGCCTCCTGGAGGAACCGAAAACCAGGGAAAAGGCGGATTTTTTGTCGGAGGGAAATTCCCTGGAACTAAAAATTCCTCGTGTTGGCGGTGCCGGGATCATCCCGGACTTCTGGGATCATCCCGGACTTCTGGGATCCGCCTCCTCCCATCCACGGACAGCACTCCCAGACAGCTGGACACTGGTTTTTTGGGAGGGAAGGGGGGAGACTTTTCCCAAAAAACCCAGATATTTATGGCACAGTTTTGCCCGGAAAGGCGAGTTTGGGATGGAACCGGGAGAGTTCCCAGCATCCCAAATCCCAGAATTCGGCTCCTCCATCCGTGTGTTCCCTTGGGAGGCTCCTGCCCTCGGGACGGACTCAGTTCCGATGGAATTTCGGGAGAATCCGCGGTGAAATTGTGGAAATTTGATGTTCCCCCCCCCAGATCCCCCTCCCCGAATCCCTCCGGATGCTCCCCGTGATCCCGTGCCGGTGTTTTGGGAATTCTCTTTTGCATGTACGTTGGAAAATAAACCCCCCCCACCCCCCAAAAAAAGCCAAGTTTAACTGGGAACGTGGGATTTTCCTGCCCTGGGAATTCCAGGGTGGGGTTCCTTTCCCGGGGGGTTCAGGAAGCAGCTTCCCGAATTCCCGGGTTTGGCTTCGTTTCCCTGTTTCCTGAGCTCCCTGAAAACAGCTTGGGAAAGGCACTGGGAATATCCCACGCTCCTCTGGGATTTTATGGATAAACAGATTTAGATTTTAGGGATGAACAGATTCAGATTTCAGGGATAAATACCTTTGGATTTGGGGGATAATAAATAATTTCGAGTTTAGGGATAAATGATTTTGATTTTAGGGACAAACACATTCAGATTTTAGGGATAAACACACTTCCAGCCCTTCCAGGTGCTCCCCCTTGGCTGGGAAGGCTTCCCAAGGGATCCTGGGAACGCTCCCCCCCTCTGGAATGCCCAGGTGTGTCTCCCTCTCTCCCCCGGGCCGGGAGGATAAAAAGTGACCCCAAACCCCTCTGGAAGTGGCAGCAAAACACCCTCCGAGAAACCCCCTGGCCGGGATCCAAGGAAAACAAAGGCTGGAATGTGGCTCCGTCCCCCTCTCCCTGATTTACGGCCGCCCGGAGCCGGGGGAAGCCGAGCGGAAAACCAGGATATTTTTCCGGCTGAGGAATTAAAGCGGATTCCGGGCGGGTCCCTCGTCCCGGGATCGAGGGTCATCCCCCCTTCTGGGGCTTGGAAAAGCTCCTCCGGGAAGGGAAAGGCGGGTTTTGTGTCCCGGGAGCTCCGGGAAGAGAAGGGAAAACAAGGAGGGAATGAGCTGATCCCGGGATTTGGGGGGTTTTTGGGAGCTCGGGAGCCCTTGGATGTGTTAATTCATTTCCCCGGGGAGGTTGGGAGGAGCTGGGAAGTTAAATCTGGGGAAAAAAACGGCTTTTAGGTGGTTTAACTCCCAGGAAAAACAGAGATTTGGCTGGAAACTGGAGTTGGGAGGAATGAAAAGTGGGGAAAATCGTGGAATTAGGGGTGGGAATCACGGCAGGAGACAAGGAATTGAAGGATTAAAGTGACATAAAAGGATTCGGGGGAACAAAGGATATTTAATTTTTAGGGATCAATATATTGAATTTTTAGGGACAGATGACTTTGGTTTTATGGATAAACAGATTCAGGTTTTAGGGATGGATATATTTTAATTTTAGGGATAAATAATTTAGATTTCAGGGATAAACACATTTAATTTTTACGGATAGATTTATTCAGATTTTAGGGATGAGTATTTTTAGACTTTAGGGATGAACAGATTTCCAGTGAGGCCCAAAAATCAGCTGGACTTGGGCCTGGCTGGAACCTGGATAAGGATCAATGTATCCCAGGAATGGGGTGGATCCCTTGGGATCGGGATCAAAGCCAAGGGGTTTTTTTTAATGCCCCCCAAGCAGGGCTGGAAAGTTGGGAAAAGCCTCTCCCTGAGAATTCCCGAGGGAATTCCTGCTCCCTACACATCCCTGGCCAAGTTTAATTCCCCCAAAAAGATCTCCTGGGAAGCCCCAGTCGAGTCCCAAAAACTCATTTCTCCTCCCCCCCAAACCCGCTCGAATTCCCAGGATTACCCTTTCTCTGGGAGACCTCCACTCCTGCTTTTCCAGGGATTTCTGACCTCGCTGGCAGCGTCCTGGAGTTTTCCCACACGGATCCCACAATCCCAGGGCTTTATCCCACTTTTCCTCGAGTTTTAACGGATATTTTCAGGAATATTTGGAATATTTTTTTTCCCCCCACTGTTTACAGCCAGAAATTCCTGGAAAGACCTCGAGGCTCCCAAATCCCTGTTTTTCCCGGTGGGAATGGCTCCCTCTGCCGTCCCAAAGCAGGAGAGAACCCGGGGATCCCATCCCTCAAAAACTGGGAGTTTTCAGATGGATCAATTTGACTTTTATGGCCCCAAAATATCCCTGAGCTTCCAAGGGCAGTGGGAAGAGCCACTCCAGAGTTTTGGATCTTGGGAAGTGGGTGGGTTTTCTTGGGAAAAAAGGGAAATAACTGTGTTTGATTCCCAAAGGGATTTTTGGAAGGATTTGGGTGGAAGAAAAACAGGGAAAAAGCGGATTTTTTTTGGTCACCTTCCAGCCCATCCTGAGGTTCCCACAGAGCTTTGGAACCTGGAATTTATTTATTTATCTGTTTTTTTGGATAAAACCTGGAATTCCCCGCAGGAATGTTCCTGCACTCCAGGGAAGCAGATCCAAGGAATCCCCGTGGGCAGAGCTGCACTTCCTTTTCCAGAGGGGGGAAAATCCGGGATTGGAAGGAGATTCCAGAGGACACCAAGGCTTTTCCATCCATTCCCAGAGGCGTACCTGAATTCCAAGGATTCCCTGGGGAAAAACAGCACAAAAAAAAGCAGGAATAGGATGAATTTAAGGTCCCTTCTGACCGTAAAAATTTATGCGGGATTTCACGGATCTGGGAGGATTTTGGGAGGTTCCAATCCCACTTTTATCCCAAACATCCTTCCCCAGCATCCTCCCTCCCCTGTTCCCTGAGGCAGGAGGGGATTTGTGTGGGATTTGTGTGTCCGGGTGTCCTCTGGGGGGTTCCAGCCGCAGGAAGGAGCCTCTCGATCCAGTGGGAACATTCCCGGGAGTGCCGGGGCTCCCCTCAGGGCTCCCCTCAGGGCTCCCCTCAGGGTTTACCTCAGGGTTCCCCTCAGGGCTCCCCTCAGGGTTTACCTCAGGGTTCCCCTCAGGGCTCACCTCAGATCTCCCCTCAGGCCTCACCTCAGTGCTTCCCTCAGGATTTACCTCAGATCTCCCCTCAGGGCTCCCCTCAGGGCTTCCCTCAGATCTCCCCTCAGGACTCCCCTCAGATCTCCCCTCAGGACTCCCCTCAGATCTCCCCTCAGGACTCATCTCAGGGCTCACTCAGATCTCCCCTCAGGGCTCCCCTCAGGGCTCCCCTCAGGACTCATCTCAGGATTCCCCTCACGACTCCCATCAGATCTCCCCTCAGGGCTCCCCTCATCTGAGAGTCACCTCAGATCTCTCCTCAGGACTCCCCTCAGGGCTCCCCTCAGATCTCCCCTCAGGCCTCACCTCAGTGCTTCCCCTCAGGACTTCCCTCAGGATTTACCTCAGGGCTCCCCTCAGATCTCCCCTCAGGGCTCACTTCAGATCTCCCCTCAGGGCTCCCCTCAGGACTCATCTCAGGATTCCCCTCAGGGCTCCCCTCAGATCTCCCCTCACGGCTCCCATCACCTCAGAGTCACCTCAGATCTCCCCTCAGGACTCCCTCAGGGCTCCCCTCAGATCTCCCTTCAGGTTCCACCTCAGGACTCATCTCAGGACTCCCCTCAGGACTCTCCTCAGGGCTTCCCTCAGATCTCCCCTCAGGACTTCCCTCAGGGCTCCCCTCAGGGCTCCCCTCACCTCAGAGTCACCTCAGATCTCCCCTCAGGACTCACCTCAGGGCTCCCCGGGCTTCACTTGGTCGGCGCAGAGCAGGAAGGCGTTGGCGTGGGGGTGGCAGCTCCCGGCGCTCCCGGGGTGATCCCGCAGGCAGCGCTCGAAGGCCGCGAAGGGCTCGGCACAGTCCCGGCGGATCTGCCGCACGATGGGGCTGGGGGGGCGCGGGGATGGGTCAGGGGGGCACCGGGATGGCACCGGGGGGACGGGGATGGCACTGGAGGGACAGTCCCAGTGCCTCCCAGTCCCTCCCAGTCCGGCACTGACTGTGCCGAGGCGCGCTGGGCAATCCCAAGCCCCATCCAGTGACAATCCCAGTCCCTCCCAGTCCCGCACTGACTGTGCCGAGGCGCACTGGGCGATCCCGAGCCGCAGCCGGTGACAATCCCTCTGCCAGGATTCGGGACTCGCGGCCACGCAGCGCCCGTAGCGCTCCAGCTCCGCCCCGCAGTGACGGGCCGTCAGCTCCAGGGCCAATTCCCTGCGGGAATACCGGGAATGGGAAGGTCAGTAATGGGGAGGACACCGGGAGTCCCGATGGTCCCGTTAACACCGAGGGGGGACACGGGGATTCCTTTAACACCGGGGGGGGGGTCCCGGGAGGGTCCTGTTAACACCGGGGGGCACACGGGGTGTCCCGGTGGTCCCGTTAACACCGGAGGGGGACACGGGGATTCCGTTAACACCGGGGGGGTCCCGGGAGGGTCCTGTTAACATCGGAGGTACACGGGGGGTCCCGGTGATCCCGTTAGCACCGAGGGGTCCCGTTAAGCCGGGGGGCACACGCTGAAGGGACCCTTCCCGCCCCGGCCCCGCCGCCCCTTCACTCACATGACGACACCGCCTCCGCCCGCACTTCTCCAGTGCGCATGCGCCGCCGCCGCGCTTCCGCCAGCACCGCTCCCCGCGCACGCGCGGGCGGAAGCCCGGGGGCGGGGGCTCGGAAGCGGAAGAGACGAGCCGAGGGCGGAGGGAAAATGGCGGCGGCCGCGGCGGCCCCTCAGGACGAGCTGGTCTCGTCGGTGACGCTCTACCGGCGGCGGCCGCGCCTCCTCCGCGCCACCGTCCTGCCCTTCGCCGCCGGGCTCTACCCGGCGTGGCTGTGGCTGTGGGGGCCGCGGCTGTGGGGGGCGCAGGGGGAGCAGGAGGAGGAGGAGCGGGGGGGGCCCCCCGAGGCGGCGCTGCTGGCGCTCGGCGCCATCGCGGCGCTGCAGCTGCTCACGGCGCTGGCGGGGCTCTGGTCTGTGCACGCGCAGTGCGCGCTCACCTGCGTCAGGGTGAGCGAGGGGGAGAGGGGGGGCTGGGGGGCTGAGGGGAAAAGGGGGGGTTTGGGGTGCGAGGGGCCTGAGGGGGCGAATTTGGGGGGATTGGGGGAGTTTGGGGTCTGAGGGGGACTTTGGGGTATTTGGGACTGGGGGAGTTTGGGGTTTGAGGAGGATTTGGGGGAAGATTTGGGACTGAGGATATGTGGGGTTTGAGAGGGATTTTGGGGGGATTTGGAGTCTGAGGGGAGTTTTGGGGGGGGATTTGGGACTGACGATATGTGAGGTTTGGGAGGGATTTTGGGGGGGATTTGGGATCCGAGAGGCAAAAGCATTAAATCCCTTTAGGGTGCCCCTTTCCCTGTTTGTGTCCCTGAACCCCTTCCCTCGGTGCCCAGGCGGGAATTTCGGGATTGGAAGTGTTCTCTTTGGGATGTGTGTGATCCCAACCAGCGCTCCCGGACAAACCTCGGGATGGGAATTCCCTTTTTCCCCCCCCCTTCCAGGAGCCGTGTCCCAAAAAAGCCACCTTGGCCAAAGTGGTGCCGACCCCCAACAACGGCTCCGTGGAGCTGGTGCCGCTGCACCGGGATCAGGTGAGAGGATCCGCAGGGATCGGGAATTCCGGGAGTTCCGGGAGCTGCCGCCGGCTCGGGATTCCTCTCAGTCCCGTTAATTAGCAAAAATTGCAGTTTTAATCACGTTAATTAGCAAAAAATCGGCTGGGATGGGTCCGACTGGAGGGGGGTGTTTCCACCAGCAGGACCAGGTTGGGATTTTGGGAATGAATCTGGGAATTCTGCCCTCTTGGAGGTGAATCATCCCCGGGGGTGGAGGTTTGTGTGGGATGATTTTGTACCTGGATAATGTTCCATTATTTTATCCTTTCCCCCCTTTCCCAGGGTGAGGACGGGGAGGAGGCTCTTTCCTTTGAATTCCAGAAGATCAAGTATTCCTACGAAACCAACGGGAAGAGGCAGTTCCTGCCTGTGGCCTTCCCGGTGGAATATCCCCTCAGCTACTACCAGAATTCCAGAGGCTACCAGGAGGACAAGGAAATCCGGGCAGCAGAGAAGAAATATGGCACCAATAAGTGAGTTTTCCAGGGGGGTTTTTTTGGGGGAGCCAAAATATCCCCGTTTGGCAGGAAAAACTGGGATCAAACCGGAGTTTTAGTCCTGGAGCTGGAATTTTAGTCATTCCCAGGGTTCCCTTCAGATTCCTTTTAGGACAGAGAACGGCTGGATTTGAGGAATAAGGTTGGGAAGAGAAATAAATAAGGATTGGGGAGAGGAAGGAATAACGTTGGGAATGTAGATTGGGAAGGGGAAGAAACAGGATTGGGAAGAAAAAGGAATAAAACTGGGAAGAGGAAGGAATTGACTCAGAGTAATTAAAAACCAGGAGATTTTCCTCTGGAAGTGGTTTTTTTGGGATGGCATTTTGCTGAAATCTTGGAATGCTCAGGGAAACAAGGATGGATTTCCTGGATTTCCTTCCCAGGGCTGAGATGGTGGTGCCAGAATTCTTGGAATTGTTCAAGGAAAGAGCCACAGCTCCCTTCTTCGTCTTCCAGGTAAAGTGTGGAGACAGAAAGGGGGGGAAATTCCCTATTTCTGCTAAAAAAACAGGAGCATTTATGGATTGAAAGCCAGGAATGAGCTGGGAAGATTCCAGGAATCAGGAATATCTGCTGGATTAGGCCTTGATATGGATTTATTCCTGGGAGTGACCCTTTTGTCCTGGGGTTTTTCCAGCTTTCTGGAATTCTTTAAACAAGATGATTCCTTAAAATTCCCATTTCAAGTCCCTAGAAATTCCTGGAATTTAAGGAATCCTGGCATGGATTGGGACAAACAATTCCTGACCCTTCAGGTGTTTCTGGGAGGGAGATTTCTTGCCTTTCCAACTTCCCAGAGTGAAACAGTGAAATTATCCTGAACAAACAGCAATAATTCTTGGAATTTAAGGAACTCTGGCCTGGATTGGGATCATTCCTGTCCCCACAGATGATTCCTAAAATTTAAGGAATTCTGGGATGGGTTTGGGACAAACAGTTCCTGACCCCTTGGGTGTTTCTGGGAAGGAGATTTCCCTCATGAAATACTGAAATTATCCTGGATAAGCAAAGATAAATCCTGGATTTTAAGGAATTCTGGGCTGGATTGGGATCACTCCTGTCCCTCCAGGTGTTCTGGGTGGGACTGTGGTGTGGGGGTCACTCCTGACCCCCCGGCTGTTTGTGGGAGGGAGATTCCCTGCCTTTCCAGTTTCCCCCAGTGAAACCCAGGAATTATCCCAACTAAGCCAAGCTGAATCCCAGAATTTAAGGAATCCTGGGCTGTTCCAGGTGTTCTGGGTGGGGCTGTGGTGTGGGGACAGTTCCTGACCCCCGGGTGTTTGTGGGAGGGAGGTTCCCTGCCTTTCCAGTTTCCCCCGGTGAAACACTTGAATGATCCCGAATGAGCCAAGCTGAATCCCAGATTTTAAGGAATCCTGGGCTGTTCCAGGTGTTCTGCGTGGGGCTGTGGTGCCTGGACGAGTACTGGTACTACAGTGTCTTCACCCTGTCCATGCTCGTGGCCTTCGAGGCCTCGCTGGTGCAGCAGCAGCTGCGGAACATGTCGGAGATCCGCAAGATGGGCAACAAGCCCTACATGATCCAGGTGAATCCGGGAATGTGGGGGATTTCCCTCCTGGTCCCCCGTTTCTGTGGCTAAAACACCCCTTTTTGGGGCGTTGCAGGTGTACAGGAACCGCAAGTGGCGCCCGATCTCCAGCGACGAGATCATCCCGGGGGACATCCTGTCCATCGGTACCGGGGCTCATTCCCAGGAATCCGGGGCATTCCCGGCCTTCCCGGGGGCTGGGATGGGTTGGGTCGGGGTAAAACATCCCACGGGTGCCTCTGGGGGATTTTAATTCCCATTTCCAGGGCGGGATCTCCTGGAGTCTTGGGTTAAATTCCCTTTTCCGAGGAGCCAGGAGGGAAATCCTTGGGCTGGAATCTCTTAATTCCCATTTCCAAAGGATTTTTAATTGGTTTTAATTAATTTTTCAAATGATTTTTAAGTTGATTTTTGAATTGATTTTAATTGGTTTTCAACTGATTTTTAAGTCGATTTTTCAGTTGATTTTAATTGATTTTCAATTGACTTTAATTGATTTTCAGTTTATTTTTAATTGTTTCTTGTTGATTTTCAGTTGATTTTTCATTAATTTTAATTCATTTTTAATTGATTTTTAATTAATTTTAATTCCTTTTGAATTAATTTTTAATTGACTTTAACTGATTTTTGATTTATTTTTCATTGATTTTAGCTGATTTTTAGTTGCTTTTAATCGATTTTAATTTATTTTAATTGATTTCTCATTGATTGTAACTGGTTTTCGAATGATTTTTCATTGATTTTAGTTGCTTTTTAATTGATTTTTAATTGCTTTTGAATTGATTTTTCCTTGATTTTCGTTGCTTTTCCATGGATTTTCCCCTGGGATTTTCCCCCGAGGTGGCAGACGGTCCCAGGGAGGGCTCTTTTCCGTTATTTTTGGGGCTGATTTGGGTGTTTTTGGGCCAGGCCGTTCCCCCCAGGACAATCTGGTGCCCTGTGATGTTCTGCTGCTGCGGGGCCGCTGCATCGTGGACGAGGCAATGCTGACCGGGGAGTCCGTGCCCCAGATGAAGGTGGGATGGGGATGGGGATGGGACAGGGCAGGGAGAACCCTCAGGAGCTGGGGAGAACCCTCAGGAGCTGGGGAGAACCCTCAGGAACTGGGGAGAACCCACAGGAATTGGGGAGAACCCACAGGAATCAGGGAAAAGAATCAAAATTTATCAGATAAAATGGTCAAAAATCAGGGAAAACCCCTCGTTTTTCCTGCTTTTTGTGCCAGTGGGAGACTTAAGAAGTATGGAATTTATTTTTATTATTATTGTTATTATTATTGTTGTTATTATTCCATGGAATTCCTTGGGAAGAGGAAGCCCCCCAGCCCTGCCCTCCCTGGCGCGATCCCGTCCCCTTCCCGGATCCCGTTCCCTTCCCGTGCCCCCCCCAGCATCCAGCCCTGGGCATTCCCTGTTTCCCTGGGCTCATCCCAGGGCCCATTCCCTGTTTCCCTGGGCTCATCCCAGGGCCCATTCCCATTTCCCTGGGCTCATCCCAGGGCCCATTCCCTGTTTGTTCCCTGGGCTCATCCCAGGGCCCATTCCCTGTTTCCCTGGGCTCATCCCAGGGCCCATTCCCTGTTTCCCTGGGCTCATCCCAGGGCCCATTCCCTGTTTGTTCCCTGGGCTCATCCCAGGGCCCATTCCCGTTTCCCTGGGCTCATCCCAGGGCCCATTCCCTGTGTGTTCCCTGTTCCAGGAGCCGGTGGAGGACCTGAGCCCGGAGCACGTGCTGGACATGGAGGGCGACTCCCGGCTCCACGTCATCTTCGGGGGCACGCGGGTGGTGCAGCACATCCCGCCCCAAAAGGCCTCCTCGGGGCTCAAACGTGCGTCCCCGGCCCCATTCCCGCTGGGAATGCCGGCAATTCCCGCGGGATCCGCTGGGATTGGGGGGGCGGGCTGCTGGCACTAATTAACGGCCTGGTTAATGAGCGGGGGGAGCTAAATGAGCCCCTGGGGGGTGATGGGGGGGGAGCTCCGGGTGCTCCCGGGCTGGAGGGACCCTGGAGTGACCCTGGAGGGATTCACTCCGGGCTGGAATGACCCTGGGGGGATTCACTCTGGGCTGGAATGACCCTGGAGTGACCCTGGGGGGATTCACTCCGGGCTGGAATGACCCTGGGGGGATTCACTCCAGGCTGGAATGACCCTGGGGGGATTCACTCCAGGCTGGAATGACCCTGGGGGGATTCACTCCAGGCTGGAATGACCCTGGGGGGATTCACCCCAGACTGGAATGACCCTGGGGGGATTCACTCCGGGCTGGAATGACCCTGGAGTGACCCTGGGGGGATTCACTCCGGATTGGAGTGACCCTGGGGGGATTCACTCCGGATTGGAGTGACCCTGGGGGGATTCACTCTGGGCTGGAATGACCCTGGGGGGATTCACTCCGGGCTGGAGTCACCCTGGGGGGATTCACTCCGGGTTTCCTGCCCCCTTCCCGCAGCCGTGGATAACGGATGCGTCGCCTACGCCCTGAGGACGGGATTCAACACCTCCCAGGTGAGCTGGGAACGGGAATTCCGGGTCCGGCTGGGAGAGGAACTGGTTTGGAGTGAGGTTGGGAAGAGGAAGGGTTTTTAAGGAATTCTGTGGGATCCCTTCGAAGCCCTGGCACTGAAGGCTCTCGTTCCCAGGGAAAGCTGCTCCGGACGATCCTGTTTGGAGTGAAGAGGGTGACGGCCAATAACCTGGAGACCTTCATCTTCATCCTCTTCCTCCTCGTCTTCGCCATCGCCGCCGCTGCCTACGTCTGGATCGAGGGTGGGAATGCACTGGGAATGTGCTGGGAATGTGCAGGGAATGCACAGGGAATGTGCTGGGAAGGCTCCCCAAGGGCTTGGGATTGTCCCCCGTCCTGGTGGAATTCCCAAAGGGTCAGGGAAGGTGTGGGGGGGGCTTGTCCTGAGGGTTTGGGAAGGAGGAGTCCCGGAGTTTGTGGGAAGGACAAATCCCAAAGTTTGTGGGAAGGACAAATCCCAAAGTTTGTGGGAAGGACAAATGACATTCCCAAAGTTTTTAGGAAGGACAGGACAGGGACTTTTCCCAGAGTTTTCAGGAAGGACAGGCGCCTTCTCCCGGAGTTTTTGGGAAGGGCGGGTGCCAATCCCAGGGAATTACTCCTGGATCCACCTTCTCTGGAGCTCCACCTCAGGAGCCCACCCTGGATCTCGGGATCCTTCCCGGGCGGGATCCGCTCCCTGTTCCCCTGGGATGTGGAGCCGATCCAATCCCATCCCGAGCCGATCTGATCCCATCCCGAGCGGATCCAATCCCATTCCAAGCGGATCCCATCCCATCCCGATCGGATCCAATCCCATTCCCAGCTGATCCATCCCCATCCCGCAGGCACGAAGGATCCGCGGCGGAACCACTACCGGCTGTTCCTGGAGTGTGCCCTGATCCTGACGTCCGTGGTGCCCCCGGAGCTGCCCATCGAGCTCTCCCTGGCCGTGAACACCTCCCTCATCGCCCTGGCCAAGCTCTGTGAGTCCCCACTCCCAACATTCCCACCCCAGCATTCCAGGATTGTGCTCCAGGCACAGGCTGGGAGAGCTGGGAACGTTCCCCTGGAGCAGGGAACACCTCCCTCATCGCCCTGGCCAAGCTCTGTGAGTCCCCACTCCCAACATTCCCACCCCAGCATTCCAGGATTGTGCTCCGGGGACAGGCTGGGAGAGCTGGGAATGTTCCCCTGGAGCAGGGAGGGATCCAGGGAGAGCTTCCAGCACATTCCAGGGGCTCCAGGAGAGCGGGAGAGGGGCTTGGGAGAAGGGCTGGGACACAGGGAATGGCTTCCCCCTGGAAAAGGGGGATTGAGGTGGATTTTGGGAAGGAGTCCTTGGCTGGGAGGGCGGGGAGGGAATGGATTCCCACCCAAATTCCCTGTTTTCCCTCTCCAGACGTTTACTGCACGGAGCCTTTCCGGATCCCCTTCGCTGGGAAAGTCCAAGTTTGTTGCTTCGACAAAACCGGGACCTTGACCAGCGACCACCTGGTGGTGCGGGGGGTGGCCGGGCTCAGGTGGGTCCTGGGAGCCCCCATTCCCGGATTTCCACGCGGGAATTCCTCGGGAACGTCCCTGGGGATTTGGGGAGCGGGGATCTGCTGGGAATTCCCGGGGATTCTGAGGCTGCCGAGCTCTTCCCTGCGGCCCATCCCGCCCTTCCCGTCCCGCTGCCAGAATTCCCAGCGCTTGGAGCCTCCCAGATCCTTTGGATCTGCCCTTTGATGTGCCAATTCCCCGAGTTTCCTTGGTAGAACCGGCCAAAATCCCGGGATCTGGCCCGAATTCCCACTGAACCAGCCCCACTGTCCCATGGCCTTCGCTCCCCACTGGGTGGGAGCGGGAATTCCGAGCCGGGAATGGTTCCAGGGTGTCCCAGAGCGGGTCTGTTGCCCCGTTATTCCGTAGGGACGGGAAGGAGGTGACTCCCGTGTCCGACATTCCCGTGGAGACCCACCGGGCCATCGCCACCTGCCACTCCCTGGTGCAGCTGGAGGACGGGACGCTGGTGGGAGACCCTCTGGAGAAGGCCATGCTCCTGGCCGTGGACTGGACCCTGACCAAAGGTAAACCCAATTCCAGGGAAATCCGAGCCCGGGGGGGCTGGGATGGGCTGGCTGGGAAGGGACCTTAAGGATCGTCCCCATCCAAGGGCAGGGACACATCCCATGGCCTGAATTCCACCCCAATCCCACTGAATCCCCCTGAATTCCACCTGAATTCCCCCCAAATTCCCCTGAATTCCATCTGAATTGTCCTGGATTCTGCCTGAATTCCGCCCGAATTCCCCTGAATCCCCTCTGAATTCCACTGGAAGTATCCTGAATTCCCCTGAATTCCACCTGGATTCCACCCAAATTCCCCTGAATTCCATCTGAATTCCACCTGAATTGTCCTGAGTCCCACCTGAATTCCCCCCAAACTGCCCTGAATTCCACATGAATTATCCTGAATTCCCCCCAAAGTGTCTTGAATTCCACGTGAATTACCCCGAGTTCCACCTGAATTCCCCCAATTTCCTCTGAATTCCAGAATTATCCTGAATTTTGCTCAAATTCCCCCCAAACTCCCCCAGATCCCTCCCTCCTTCCCCCCGGGGTGGGACCTTTTATTTTTGCCTGGGGTTTTTTTTTTTTATAATTCCCTTTTTTTTTCCTCCCCCCCCCTCCACAAAAAAAAAAAACCCCTTTCAGGATTTCCCGATCTCTTTGTTTCCAGATGAGAAAGTTTTCCCAAGGAGTCTAAAAACTCCGGGGATGAAAATTCACCAGCGCTTTCATTTCTCCAGTGCCCTGAAGCGGATGTCGGTCCTGGCCTCCTACGAGCGCGGCCCCGGCGCCCAGCTCGCCTTCGTCGCCGCCGTCAAGGGCGCGCCCGAGACCCTGCGGCCCATGGTGAGGCATTCCCGGGAAAAACACGCGGAATTCCACCCCCACCGGGGCGGGGGGGGGGCGAGGGAGGGGGCGGGAGAGGAGGTGGAGTCGGAATTCCTGAGGGATGGAGGGTTGGGTGGGAAGGGAGGGACAGGGGGGGTGGGAACAGAGGGTTTGGGGTGGGCGGGGGATCATCCCGGAGTTTGTGGGATGGGCAGGGGATCATCCCAGAGTCTGTGGGATGGGCAGGGGGTCATCCCAGAGTTTGTGGGATGGGCAGGGATTCATCCCAGAGTTTGTGGGATGGGCAGGGATTCATCCCAGAGTTTGTGGGATGGGCAGGGATTCATCCCAGAGTTTGTGGGATGGGCAGGGATTCATCCCAGAGTTTGTGGGAAGGAAAGGATGGGGACTTGTCCCAAATTTTGTGGGAAGGGCGAGTGACTAATCCCAGAGTTTTTGGGAAGGACGGGATGAGGGACTTGTCCCAGAGTTTGTGGGAAGGACAGGTGACAATCCCAGAGTCTCTTTTCTCCTGTTTTCCCCCCTTTTTCCACAAAAAGCTCAAATCTGCTCCTGGATTCCCTCGGAAACTCCCTGAATCCCGTGTTTTTCCCTCCTTTTTCCCAGTTATCCCAGTGTCCCAGCAACTACCACTCCGTGCACCGGGAGATCTCCCACGAGGGCGCTCGGGTCCTGGCCCTGGGCTACAAGGAGCTGGGACACCTCACCCACCAGCAGGTACCTGGATCCTTCCCAGCCTTCACATCCAGGGAAATGGGGTTGCTGGGAGCAGGGCTGGGAAGAGAGGGACTTTTTTTGGGGATGTGGGCACCCAAATCTGCTGATAAAATCGGGATTTTCTGGGAAAACCTCCCCCCAGCTGTGAGTTTTGGGGTGTTGTGGATCCGTGTTCCCTGTGGGATTCCTGGTTTCCTGCTCATGAAGCAGGATCAGGTCTTTCCTTGGAACACCTGGAGAGGTTTGGCATGGAATTCCTTGGCCTGGTTTTAATTGGGAATGAGGAGCTTCTTGTGCCAAAAAAAGCCTTTTTTGAGCAGCTGGAGCCATTCCAGGGGTTCTCTGGCGTTCCCAGGGGGTCGTTTAACTTCAGGGAATCACCTGTTGGAAAAGCCAGGTGCTGTTCCCAGGTGTTCCAAACGGTTCTTCCCTTGGCAGGTGCGGGAGATGAAGAGGGAAACCTTGGAATGTGACCTGAGGTTTGTGGGATTCATCGTGGTCTCGTGTCCCCTCAAAGCCGACTCCAAATCCGTCATCAGGGAGATCCAGAACGCTTCCCACCACGTGAGGACGGGCAGAATTCCAGGGAAAAGGGGGCTGGTCGGGTGGGAAAAGCCCTGGGAGGTCGTGGAGCCCAACCATTCCATGGGCACCACTGAACCTGTCCCAGGTGCCACTTCCAGGGGATTGGGAGCCCCTGGAGTGAGGGAAAAGGGGGAAAAGAGGGAAATGCTGTGGATGTGGGGTTGGTTTTGGGGTGGGATAATGGGACAAGGCCCTTCCCTGGGGGGCTGCACCTCGGGGGGGTTGGGACCTGCACCCGCTCCAGGCAGGAATTTTGTTGGTGCCTCTGGAATTCCCAGAATTCCCTCTGCCCTGTCCCTCAGGTGGTGATGATCACGGGGGACAACCCCCTGACCGCCTGCCACGTGGCCAGGGAGCTGCACTTCCTGCAGAAGGAAAAGACCCTCATCCTGCAGCCTCCGGCTTCCAAAGGTGCCTGGAACGGGATTTGGGATGGGCCGGGGGGAAGGGGCCGAAATGGCTCCAAAACAGGGTCAAAATAACTCCAAAATCTGGCCAAAATATCTCCAAAATAGGGTCAGAATAACTCCAAAATCAGGCTCAAAGTAACTCCAAAATCAGGCCAAAATATCTTCAATATAAGGCCAAACTAATTCCGAAGTGAGCCCCAAATATCTCCAAAATAAAGCCCAAATAACACCAAAATAGGGGCAAAACCCACAGAAAACCCCACAGTAAAAAACCCCGAACGCACCAGAATAAGCCCAAAAACCCACCAAAAGCCCCCAAAATAAGACCCAAAAAAACCACAAAAACCCACCCAAAAAAAAAAGACCCAACCCCACCCAATCAACCCCCAAACAACCCGGAATTCCCGCTTTTCCCAGCGCTGGGGCCTGGGAGGGGCCGGGGCGCTCCCGCCGCTCCGGCTGATCCCAAGGCTGCTCCCTGTTCCCGCAGGCTCCCCGTGGCAGTGGGAATCGCGGGACGGGGCCGTGGTGCTCCCGGCGTTCCCGGAATGCCAGCGGGAGCTGACGGAGCCCTTCGACCTGTGCGTGACCGGGGAGGGCCTGGAGCACCTCCGGAGCGGGAACCGGGAGCGGCTGCTCCGGCTCATCCCGCACATCCGCGTCTTCGCCAGGGTCGTGCCCAAGCAGAAGGTGAGGGGGGTGGGAGGGGTTATCCCGGGGAATTCCCAGCGTTTGGGGCTGTGGATGGAAAAGCAGGGTGTCCCCGTTGTGATCCTGGAGAGTCCTGAGCCCATTCCAGCTCGGAATTCCCAAAATCTGGAGTCTGTGAGGGAGGCTCAGGGTGTCCCTGTTGTTGTCCTAAAGAGCCCTGAGCCCGTTCCAGCTCTGAATTCCCAAAATCCAGAGCTTTTGGAGTATGGGGATGAGGCTCAGGGTGTCCCTGTTGTTGTCCTAAAGAACCCTGAGCCCGTTCCAGCTCTGAATTCCCAAAATCCAGAGCTTTTGGAGTATAGGGATGATGCTCAGGGTGTCCCTGCTGTCACCCTGAACAATCCTGAGCCCGTTCCAGCTCTGAATTCCCAAACTTTGGAGCTTTTAGGAGCCTGGGTGTGAGGCTCCGGATGTCCCACGTGATCCTAAAGATCCCTGAGCCCCTTTCCAGCTCTGAATTCCCAACGTTTGGGCCTTTTCCCACCAGGAATTCGTGATCACCACCCTGAAGAGCCTCGGCTTCTCCACCCTCATGTGCGGGGACGGCACCAACGACGTGGGGGCCCTGAAACACGCGGATGTGGGTGAGAATTCCCGGGATTGCCCCAGACTCCCGGGGTTTTCCAGAGTGCCAGGGCTGGGAATCCACAGGAATTCAGATACAGAGGGATTTCTCTGCTCCTGGAATCGCACGCCAGCAGGAATCGGCTCCAAACGCTTTTTGTAGGAGGATTCTCCTGGGTTTTTTCCCTGAATTCCCTGATTCTCCCTACTTTTTTGTCCCTAAAATCCCTCCCCAGTTCCCTCATTCCCCCTACTTTTCCTCCCTGAAATCCCTCCTCAATTCCCTGCTCCAGTTGCAGCCACCGACCGTGTGGAAAACCCAAGGGATTTACGGCCCTTTTTTCCCTGTTTTCCCCCCTTTTCCAGGAGTGGCCCTGCTGGCAAACGCTCCCGAGAGGATTCCTGAGCGGAAGAAGCGACCCCGAGACGGCCCCGGGGACGGGAGAGCCGGAATTCCGGCGGCAGGAGTCGGGAATGTGAGGCCCACGTCCCGGGGAGCCAAGCACAGGGTCCTGTCCCAGCGGGAGGAGCAGCTGGCCATCCACAGGGTATGATTCCAGGGGGGTTATCCAGGCTTTTGAGTCCTCCTCTGGCACTCCTGGAGCTGGGATGTGATCCCAGCCATAAGTACAGGGAAAACAGGGAGCAGATCGTGGAATTCTGCTTGGGAGGCACCTTAAAACTCCTCAGCCCAGGCAGAGCCCAGACTGCCTCCCTTTTCCCCGTGGATTTGGGTGGGAAAGGAGCAGCTTTTCCCTCCATTCCCCCATCCATGGAGCAGGGACGGCACGGGACCGTTCTGGGAATTCACATCCCGCTTTTCCTGCCCCTCAGGAGCGGCTCAGCCAAGTGCTGAAGGACCTGGAGGAGGAACGAGCTCCGGTGGTGAAACTGGGAGACGCCAGCATTGCCGCCCCCTTCACCTCCAAACTCTCCTCCATCCAGTGCAGTGAGTGCCGGGAACGGCCAGGAATAACCCGGGAATGAGCCGGGAGAGAGGGCTGGGATGGGGAGAAACAGCCCCAGCTCCAGGCTGGGAATATCCCAGGGGAGAGGGTTGGGATGGGGAGAAACAGCCCCAGATCCAAGGCTTTGCCGCCATTTTGTGTGGGAATCCAGGCCTTTCCCACTTTGTGTGGGAATCCAGGCCTTTCCCATTTTATGTGGGAATCCAAGCCTTTCCCATTTTGTGTGGGAATCCAGGCCTTCCCCCCTATTTTGTGTGGGAATCTAGGCCTTCGCCGCCATTTTGTGTGGGAACCTGAGGCTTTCCCGCCATTTTGTGTGGGAATCCAGGCCTTCCCCGCCATTTTGTGTGGGAATCCAGGCCTTCCCCGCCATTTTGTGTGGGAATCCAGGCCTTCCCCGCCATTTTCCATGGACCAACCCCCACGTGGGACTTCTGGGCCGGGCCTGAATCCCCTCAGGCCCCCCCTTTAGGGCAGGACCGAGCCCCGAGCCCCGTTTCCCTCGTGTTTATCCCCGTTTTTCCCTGTTTTTCCCCAGTCTGCCACGTGATCAAGCAGGGCCGCTGCACGCTGGTGACGACGCTGCAGATGTTCAAGATCCTGGCGCTGAACGCCCTCATCCTGGCCTACAGCCAGAGCGTCCTCTACCTCGAGGGCGTCAAGTTCAGCGACTTCCAGGCCACGCTCCAGGGGCTGCTCCTGGCCGGCTGCTTCCTCTTCATTTCCCGCTCCAAGGTGAGCGCCGGGAATTCCGCGGGAATTCCGCTCGGCCCGTGCCCGTCCCGCCAGAACTGAAGGAAAAGGGGCCTTTCTCCCCCAGAACATCCCGTTTTTTGTGGTAGATTCCCAGTCCCTGATCCTACAGGGGTGGGAATTAGCGTTCCCTTGGATTTGGGATGCTCCCGAGGCCCAGTCCTTGCCTGGGGAAGCCCCCTGTGATCCCGACTGGTGGGAAAGGGCAGTGTAGGAAAAAATGGTTCCACTGAGGCTGTTCCTTGAAATCATGGAATTAGGGAATCCTGGAATGGTTTGGGCAGGAAGGGACCTTAAATCCCAGCCCGTGCTGCCTCCAGGGGCACATTCCATGGGCCAGGTTGCCCCCAACCTTGGGATTGTGCTCCCGAGGGGGAATTCCTGCAGCCACAGTGGAATTCCTGCAGCCCACGGACACCACTGGGATCTGGAGCCTTCCCAAGGCATCCCAGCCCACCCCGCTCCCTGTTTTTTCCCCCCATTCCCAGCCTTTGAAGACCCTTTCCAAGGAGAGGCCCCTTCCCAACATCTTCAACCTGTACACGGTGCTGACGGTGCTGCTGCAGTTCCTGGTGCACTTCCTGAGCCTCGTCTTCCTGTACCGGGGGGCCCAGGCCCGGAGCGAGCCCAGGTGAGCCCCCATTCCCAAAAAACCCCGGTCATCCCCAATTCCTGCTGCGAATTCCAGGCCCGGAGCGAGCCCAGGTGAGCCCCCATTCCCAAAAAACCCCGGTCATCCCCAATTCCTGCCGGGAATTCCAGGCCTGGAGCGAGCCCAGGTGAGCCCCCATTCCCAAAAAACCCCGGTCATCCCCAATTCCTGCCGGGAATTCCAGGCCCGGAGCGAGCCCAGGTGAGCCCCCATTCCCAAAAAACCCCAGTCATCCCCAATTCCTGCTGGGAATTCCAGGCCCGGAGCGAGCCCAGGTGAGCCCCCATTCCCAAAAAACCCCAGTCATCCCCAATTCCTGCTGGGCAGGAGCGGGGAGAGAGGGAGCAGTGGGAATGTGCTGCGGGTCTGGGAATGTTCCCCTGGAGAAGGATCCAGGGAGAGCTTCCAGCACATTCCAGGGGCTCCAGGAGAGCTGGAGAGGGACTCGGGACAAGGGATGGAGGGACGGGACACAGGGAATTCTGACCCTGGTGCTTCCCTGTTCCTCCAACACCTGCTGGGGACAACCTGCTTTGTTCCCCAGGAAAAGTGGGACCAGGGGGATTCCAGAGGTCATTCCTCATCCGCATTCCTGGGGTGTTTTCCCGCTGCAGGGAGGAGGAATTCGTGGATCTGAGCAAGGAATTCGAGCCGAGCCTGGTGAACAGCACCGTGTACATCCTGTCCATGGCCATGCAGATGGTCACCTTCGCCATCAACTACAAGGTGCCCGGAGATCCAGGGAACATCCCTCGGGATCAGCCCCCGGGATCCGCCATCCCACCCCATTCCCTGCTCAGGAATCCCAAAATCCCTGAAATCCTCAGCCCAGCCCTCCTTGAGCTCCCTTGGGAACCTTTTCCAGTGTCCCATTCCCCCCATTCCCTCCCATTCCCCCCATTCCTTCCCATTCCCTCCCATTCCCCCCATTCCTTCCCATTCCCTCCATTCCCCCCATTCCCTCCCATTCCCTCCATTCCCCCCATTCCCTCCCATTCCCTCCCATTCCCTCCATTCCCCCCATTCCCCCCATTCCCTCCCATTCCCTCCATTCACCCCATTCCCTCCCATTCCCTCCATTCCCCCCATTCCCCCCCATTCCCCCCATTCCTTCTCATCCCCCCCCCATTCCCCCCATTCCCTCCCATTCCCCCCATTCCCTCCCATTCCCTCCATTCCCCCCATTCCCCCCCCATTCCCCCCATTCCTTCTCATCCCCCCCCATTCCCCCCATTCCCTCCCATTCCCTCCATTCCCCCCATTCCCTCTATTCCCTCCCATTCCCCCCATTCCCTCTCATCCCTCCCAGTCCCTCCCAGTGCCCCATCCCAAGCCATTCCCTGTCTCCCAGGGCCATCCCTTCATGGAGAGTCTCCAGGAGAACAAGCCCCTGCTCTGGAGCATCGTCCTGTCGGGAATGGCCATCGTGGGGCTCCTCTCGGGCTCCTCCCCGGAGTTCAACGAGCAGTTCGGGCTCGTGGAGATCCCCACCGAGGTAACCCCGGAATTCCGGGGCCGTTCCCGAGGGAAAACGGCCCCCGGAGGGATTTGGATCGGGAATGGTGGTGGCGTTGGAAGGGATGGGACACGACGGGATCCCGGGGGAAAGGGAGGGGGTTTGGGAGCATCCCGTGGGATTTGGGCAGTTTGGGGAATTCCTGGGAAAGGGAATTTTCGGGAATTCCTGGGAAAGGGGGAATCGAAGGGGTGGTTCATCCAGGTGCCATCCCAGGGGTTGTGGAGAGGTGGGAATTTCATGGGATTCCACAGGACCGAGGGCAGGGGCTGCACCGGGATCAGGGGCAATTCCAAGCCCAAATCCAGGCTGGGAAGAGGGTGGATGGAGAAGGAGCCCCAGGAAGGAGGATCTGGGGGTGTTGTGGGTGAAAATCCTGGAATGGTTTGGGTGGGAAGGGACCTGGAAGCTCATCCCAGTCCCTGGGCAGGGACACCTCCCATGGCCAGGTGGATCTGGAGGGTCTGCCCATGGAATGGGGCAGGATGGGCTGGGCTCTGGGGTCCCTTCCCATCCCAGGATTCCAGGGGGTGTTTCCCCTCTCCCTTCCCATCCCAGGATTCCAGAGGGTGTTTCTCCCCTCCCCCAGGATTCCAGAGGGTGTTTCCCTCTCCCTTCCCATCCCAGGATTCCAGGGGGTGTTTCCCCACTCCCCCAGGATTCCAGGGGGTGTTTCCCCTCTCCCCCAGGATTCCAGGGGGTGTTTCCCCTCTCTCTTCCCTCCCATCCCATCCCGAATTCCGCTCTCTCCGCAGTTCAAGCTCGTGATCTCCCAGGTCCTCCTGGCCGACTTCCTGCTCGCCTTGTCTGTGGATCGGATCCTGCAGTTCCTGCTGGGGAGCTCCAAGCTCCAAGTGCCTTCCTGAGGGGAATTCCCGACTCCAGAGCCGTGTCCTGCCCTCCCATCCCCGGCGTTCCCGGCGCGGGTTTTCCGCCCCCAAATCCACCTCTGGGAAAGGAAACGGCCGCAGCTTGGAGGTGGTTTGTTCTTTTTTCCAGGACGTGCTGGGAAATTTCTTTGGGGGGGGGGATGTGGGGGAAGTTTTCAAGGAAAATCCTCGAATTTTGATGGAAGATCCACAAATTTTCAAGGAAATACCTTAAATTTTCATGGAAAAAAAAATCCTCAAATTTTCAAGGAGATCCCCTCAAATTTAAAGGAAAACCCTCAAATCTCCAGGAAACATTTGGGGAATTTGGGAACTAAAAACTCAAATCGAGGTGTTTTGAAAAGTGTTTGGGGCTGGAAAATTCCATGGAAAACCTGGGAATAAATGAGCCCCGAAGCGAGGTGGGAAAGGACATCCCAAAATCCTGGGAACACCCTGGAAAAGGTGATCTGGGGGCTAAAAGTCTGGGATAAACCCTCCCCAGGTGCCGCCCTGTGTTCCCAATCCATGCCAGGAATCCTTGGATAGGTAGAGAAACACGTTTATTTCCTCCTGGAGCAGCTCCAAGGCTCTGGAATTCCCTTTGGAATGTCACCTGGAAGGGCTCAGGTGCCCGGGGGCAGCCGAGCCGCCGCCGTCCTTTCCACCACAAATCCATAATTGTACTGGGAACACGGGAAAAAAGGGGAGTGAGAACCCTTGGGAATGCACCCAGTGTTCCCAGCACTCCCCCAGCATTCCCAGTATTCCCAGAATTCCAGGGGTGTCACCTCCTGCTCGATGTCAGCGAGGGATTTCACCGTCAGGTCAGCCAGAATTGGCTAAAAAAAGGGGGGGAAATGTTCATTAATGGGATTAAAAGAGGGGAAATATTAATTAATTAGGGGCTGATTATTAATTAGGGGTAATTGATTATTAATTGGGGGGTAATTAATGAAATGAGGGCTGGAGGGACACTCACAGCGGGGCCAGAGCTGAGCTTGGGCTCGAATTTGGGGTGGAGGGCGAAGGGAACTCCGTCCATGGCTGGGAAAAGAGAGGGAAAAGAACCTTTCCAAATTCCCAAAACACACAATTCATGGAAAAGAGGAGGGAAGGGGACACTTGGCATCGAGAGTGACGTCCAAATTCCAGGAAAAAAATTCCAGGAAAAATCCCAGCCTTCCCCAGGCACAGGGAGGGAGCTGGGAGCCAATTCCCAGGCTCCTCTTTAAGGGATCGTTCCTTAATCCCGGAATTCCGAGGAAAAGCTGTACCTGAGAGGCCGTAGATCCCGGAGGGGTCGGGCAGGGATTCGGGATGGGAGCGGCCTTTGGTGCTGGATGGAGGGGGGGGCCTGGGGGTTTGATGAGAGTCATTAATTAGGGTCATTAATTAGGTAATTAATTGCTCGGGAAGGAGCTCCAACCCTTGGGAATGGACACTGGGATTGATTCCCAGTCCTGGGATGGGGCAGGTGGGGACACCTGGGGGGGTTGGAACTGGGATGTACTGGGAGTGACTGGGTCTGGAACTGGGATGTACTGGGAGTAACTGGGTCTGGAACTGGGATGTACTGGGAGTAACTGGGTCTGGAACTGGGATGTACTGGGAGTAACTGGGGATGGAATTGGGATGTACTGGGAGTAACTGGGGATGGAATTGGGATGTACTGGGAGTAACTGGGGGACTGGAATTGGGGGTCCCTGAGGGTGGTACCTGGGAGGCTGTACTGGGGTCTGTGAGGGGGTCCCTGTGGCTGTACCTGTGGGTCCATGAGGGGGTCCCTGGGGGTCCCCGTGGCTGTATATGGGGGTTCCTGTGGCCATACCTGGGGGCTGTACTGGGGGTCCCTGTGGCTGTACTGGGGGGGTCCCCATGGCCGTACCTGGGGGGCTGCAGCGAGAGCTGCTCCATCCCGGTGCTGAGTGGCCTCGGGCCGGGGCTGGGCCGGGGCCCCACCGGCCCCTTCTTGCACCAAATGGCGAAACCCCCCATTTCCCTGGAAAACAATCCCCCGAATTCCCGCGTTGGGGAGGGCGGGACACCAGGGAAAGGGGGGTCGGGGGCTGCGGGACCCCCCCCCGTACCCGATTTTGGTGTAGAGGGGCAGGACTTTGCCCTTGGAGCTGAGCTGCAGCTCCAGCACCGCCGCGGCCCCGCTCGGCTGCTCCAGCTTCACCAGGAGCCTTTTCCTCCGGGAAACGCCGGTTCCTGAGGGGGAAAACGGGACACAGCACCGGGAGGGCACCGGGGGGGGGGGGGGCACAGGGGAAAAGCCCCCGGGTGGGGTCACTCTCGGGGGGGCACTTACGGGGTTCAGGGAACTCGGGGGCGCGGGTGTAGCCGGGGGGCTGCGGGCTCCGCTCGCTCAGCACCAGCACGTCCGTCACCACCGGGCACGGCGGGGGCTGGGGGGCACCGGGATGGGCACCGGGAACCGGGATGGGCACCGGGATCCGGGACCCACTCCGGGAAATCGGGACCGGGCACCAGGAACGGGGACGGACCCCTGGCCCCAAACCTTCCCCTCTGGTCCCGCTCCCGATCCCTCCCCCGGGAGCCGCCAGGACGAGACGGGACCTCGGTTTTGGACCGGGAACCGACCCCTCCGTCACCCCCGGTCCTGATGCCGGGACCCGATCCCTCCTCCCCACCCCGATCCCGATCCCGATTCCTCCCCCGGGACCCACCGGGACGGGACCCCGGCACGGACCGTGCCCGGTGCCCCCGTTACCTGCGCTGCCGCGGGGCGCACACACAGGTACCACCCTCCGCCGCGGTGCCCGAAGCCTTTGCCCACCACGGCGGGCGCGCCCTCCGCCGTCACCGTGATCTGCGGGCACGGGGCGCGTCACCGGCACCGCATCGGCACCGGGACGGGCTCCGTGCGGCCGCCGTGCCCTCCCCGTGCCCCCGTACCGCGGTCCAGCCCGGCGGGGCGGCCTCGGGCCCGGCGGCCCAGCCCACCCCGGTGAGCGGCGACGGAGCCGCCGCCGCCATCGCGCCCCGTCCGCACCGGAGCCGCGGGGACCCGCCCACCGCCACCGGCGGGCTGCGATTGGCTGAGGGCGATGAGCGACTTCGGCGATTGGGCGAGGGTTATGATTGACACGCGAGCCGCCCAATGAGCAGCGAGCGATCCACAAACGCGGAAGCGCGGGACTCGAAACAGCGGGAACAACCGCGGACCCCAAAGTTTATTACCAGGGTTACACAAACTTTATTACCGGGGACCCCCAACTTTATTACCGGAGTCCCCCAACTTTATTAACGGGGCCCCCCAACTTTATTACCGGAGTCCCCCAACTTTATTACCGGGGACCTCCAACTTTATTACCGGGGCCCCCCAACTTTATTACCAGGGTTACACAACTTTATTACCGGGGCCCCCACAGCGTGCCCCCCGCGGTCCCTCAGCCCTCCGGCGGCGGGGCAGCCAGGAGCCTGCACAGCGGGGAGTTCTCCAGCTGCCGGAAGGTCCTGGAGCCTGGACAGGGTGGGAAAGCTCCGTTAGTCCCCGTTACCCCCCCAAAGCTCCGTTAGTCCCCGTTACCCCCCCAAAGCTCCGTTAGTCCCCGTTACCCCCCCAAAGCTCCGTTAGTCCCCGTTACCCCCCCGTTCCCGGCCTCCCCGCCCGCCCCGGGGGTCCCTCTTACCGAGGCGCTCCGAGAGGCCCCGCAGGCAGCGCCGGCTCTCCTCGCTGAAGGCCGTCAGGAGCGTCCCTGCCTGGCACAGCTCGTCCAGCTGCGGAAACACCGCCGGCACCGGCCCCCGGGTGAGCCCAAAGGGACCCAAACCCGCGCGGTTTCGCCCCAGAAAAGCAGGGCCGGACTCACCGCGAGCTCCACGGAGCGCAGCACGGGGCCCTGGTCCCGGAGCAGGTGGGAGTAGTCGGGTTTGGAGCCCAGCACGGCGCTCTGGGAGCTGGGCAGGGCCGGGGCGGGCCCGGCGGGGTTGGCCCGGAGGGTCTCCAGGAGCCTGTGGGACCCCCGGGGGTGGGATGAGTGAAAAGGGCCCAAAATGACCCAAAATGGCCCAGATCGGGGGGTTGGTGTCCGGGGGGGCAGCCCCCCTCACCTGGCGGCCTCCTGGGCTCTGTCCTGGTGCTGCTGCAGGAGCTGGTCCCAGGCCTGGCGCTCGGCAGAGAACCTGCAGGGGACAGGGAGGAATGGGGGGGACAGGGGTGACCAGGTGTGTCCAGGTGTGCACCAGGTGTGTGTCCAGGTGTGCCCTCTGCATCCAGGTGTGCCCCAGGTGTGCCCAGGTGTGTGCCCAGGTGTGTCCAGGTGTGCCCTCTGCACTCCAGGTGTGTCCCAGGTGTTCCTTTGCACTCCAGGTGTGTCCCAGGTGTTCCTTTGCACTCCAGGTGTGTCTTGGCTGGTTCCCTCTACGCTCCCAAGAAAACACCCCTGGAATCCCCCTGGGAATAAATGCCCCCCTCTGTGGGGCAGGTGTGCCTTACCTGGCCATGTGCTGCTTCACCTGGGCCACGGGTTCATCCAGAGCCGAGTCCAGGGGATTCCTGAAGCACAGGGAGAGAGTTGGCTCCATGTCAGGGGGACACAACTCCCACCCCTGGCCCTGCTCGGCCTGTGCCAGGGCTGGGGGAACCTTTAATGAAGGGGTTTTCCCCAAAATCCGACCTGCCCCTGCCCCCAGGACGAGCCCTCACCCCTCGGGATCCTCCCTGCCCCCAGGACGAGCCCTCACTCCTCGGGATCCTCCCTGCCCCCAGGACGAGCCCTCACCCCTCGGGATCCTCCCTGCCCCCAGGACGAGCCCTCACCCCTCGGGATCCTCCCTGCCCCCAGGACGAGCCCTCACCCCTCAGGATCCTCCACACAGTCCCGGAGGGTCCCGTCCTGGTTCAGCCTCTGCACCAACCGCTCCAGCTCCGCCGACAGCGCCTGCACTGCGGGGAAACCAGGGAAGAACCGGGATCAAACCCCACTCTGGAAAACCGGGACAGCCAGAACCCCCCAGGCCCTGCCCTGAGCGGGAAACCAGGGAAGAACCGGGATCAAACTCCGCTCTGGAAAACCAGGACAGCCAGAACCCCCCAGGCCCTGCCCTGAGCCTCCCCAGAAGCCACTCCAAGCTCCTGATTCCATTGGTTTTAAGGAATTAAGGAAGGAATAACCAAACCCCCGAGGTCACCGCCTGTCTCGGCGCCTCCGTTCGTGGCTCCGTTTCCTGCTCTTGAAAAAACTTAATTCCCAAATTTTCGGGGCGCCCACCCCTTCCAGGAGTCAGATAATCCTAACTGTGAGGGGATCCCAGGGAAGAATCCCTGGTTTTGAGTCTGCAGTGACCCTTTCTGATGCAACAGTCCCGGCTCACCCTTGGCAGCAAAAGCCTCAGGGCTGAATCCCTTCCTCTGCCTCAGGACCTGCTCGAGCTTCTGGGCAGTAAACTGGGGAAAAAAGGGAGAAAACAGGTTTTATCCAAGGAAAATAGGGAAGGTCAGCTTTTATCCCCATCTCCCAACAAAGGGAAGTCAGCTTTTATCCCCGTTTATAACGAAGTTTGTGGGAGGAGAAAGGAATCCCCCCTGTTTGAGGAGCCAGTGATGTGAACCCAACGTGCATTTGGGGAGAAAAAGGGAAAATAAATCACTAAAAAAAAAAAACAAACACCTGGAAACAGGAGAGGATGAGCATGGAGAGACGCTCGCTCTCAGGCAGGTCCAGGCTGATGGATTTGCTTAGCTCTGAAAAATCAGAATAAAGTTGGTTAGGAATAATTAAATTCACAGAAAAGGGTTGGGATGAGCTCAGAAGTTCCCAAAAGCTGTTGTTGGACAGGAATGAGGGGTGAAGGATATGGAAGGAGCAGGGGAAAGGGAGCAAAATGGGAGAAAGAGAGGGAGAAAAGGGAGACAGAGAAAGGGAGAAAAAAGGGGAGAAGAAAGGGAGAAAAATGGGAAAAAGAAAAGGAGAAAATGAGGAAAAAGAAAGGAAGAAAAAGGGGGAAAAGAAAGAGGAAAAGTCACATTTAAGGATCAGGACTTGGGGAATAAAAAGGCAGGAGCTGCAAAATCCTCCTGAACAGAAGCTTCAGTGCAGCATCTCAGACCCTCAGATCCCTGGGCCTCCCAGGCCACTTCCCAGGGGGCTACAGGCAGGTTTTAATTTGGGGTAACCCAGTGAGGCCCTGAGGAGGCCGTGGGCACACACCAGTGATGTCCTGGTGCACGGGGGGCAGGGATTTGCGGCGCTTGCTGCCCTTGAGGCTGGAGCGGCGCCAGGAGCGACGTTTGCCCTGGGGGGTGGCGACCAGGGGGGACAAACTGAAGGAATTCAGGCTCTGCTCCTGCTCAGGGCTCCTCCCCTTCTTCCGGGGGCTGCTCCTGAGGGGGCTCAGCCTCAGCCCGGGGGTGCCCAGGGGTCTCTTCCTGGCGGATGCTCCGGGGGTTCCGCGGTGCTTGGGGCCAGCAGGTGGTTTCAGGAAGGGCTCAGCACCCGCCTTCTTCGCTCCAGGCTCGGGATCTGAGGGGAAAAGAGGCAAAATCAGCACATTAGAGGGGTAGAAAGTGACTGGGGATGCTGGTGGGGGCCCTTCCTACTTGGGATTTCCAGGGTTCTATGAGATAGGAAAGGGTTTTCCCAAGGAGTCCAGAGGGCGGAACGTGTTCTTTGGGCTTTTATTTTTAACTGGGAGGGGCAGGAGAGTGAGGGGGGATGAGGGGACCGTGGGGAGGGGACGGGGTGAGGGGGATGAGGGAACAGGGGTGAGGGGGGATGAGGGAACAACAGTGAAGGGGATGAGGGCAATAGCACTGAGGGGCCCCGGGGGGGGTCCCCACTTCGCAGCCCCCTACATCATCCAACCACCCCGTCCCCGCACTCCCACCCCGGGCCCCGAGCCGGCGCCCCCTCCTTTCCCCCTCCTCTGACCCCGTTACCTGCCGCGGCCCCTCCGGGCTCTGGGCGGGCTCCGCCGGGGCAGCGCTGAGGGGAAAAACCGTTACGGGGCTGGAAACGCGGCCGCCCCGCGGCTCCCCCCGGCCGGGCCGAGCCCCTGCAGCGCTCACCTCCCCGTCCGGCCCGCCCGGGGCCCACGGGGACGGAGGGGCGGCCAGGCCGGGTCCCGCCGCTGCCTCCGGCGGCTCCGCCATGATGGGAACGCGCCGCCCGCCCTCAGCCCCGCGCATGCGCGGAGCGCGCCCGGCGCCGGCTGCCCTCACCCGCGGCGCCTGCGCGGAGACCGATTGGCGCCGCCCGCTCTCTGCGGCGCGTGCGCGGAGCCCGCTTCGAACTTCCCGCCTTTTCCCGCCCCTCCCGCCCCTCCCGCCATTCCCGCCTCGCGCCCCTCCTGCCCCTCACGCCCTTCCCGCCCCTTCCCACCTCACGCCCTTCCCGCCGTTTCCCACCCCTCCTGCCTTTCTCACCCTTTTCTTGCCCTTCCTGCCCCTCACGCTCTTCCCACCTCATGCCTTTCCCTCTCTTTTCCTGCCCCTCATGCTCTTCCCACCTCACAAACCTCCGCCTCCCTCTCCCCCCCCCTCCCCAGCCCCTCAAACCCGAGAGAAAAAAATCAGGAAAAAAAGTGGAAAAAAGAAAAAAAAAAAGGCTTTGGAAGTTTATTATCTTTGATAAAATCTCAGCTGAAAGGGGCGGACTGTTAACAGCAAATGCACAAACCCCCCTTGTATCCAGGGGGAAATCCCATGGTTCGGCTGGTTTGTGGTGGTCGGGGGCTTTTTCTTTCTTTTTTTTTTCCACTTTTTCACCGGAAAAAGTAAAGCCATTAAATTTTCCAATGTTAAATGACACCGATGGAAGGTCCGACCCACGAGCGACGTCCAGTGAGAGGTTTGGTAAAGCGACGTTCTGATTAATTCGCTAAATCAGTTAAGAAAAGCTGAATTTCCTATACAAAATTACAATACAGAGAACATACAATTACAATACGGGGGTTTAACTGTCAGTAACTATTCACCTAGAACGGAAATCCCAGCGTAAAAAACCTGACAGAAATGAAAATAAATCGATTTTCTTCAGCTGTAAAGCTGGAGACAAAACGCCAAGTTCCAAGAGACACTTCTTTTTTTTCAGGTTCTTACCGTAAAATCCACGTTTTTTTATTAAAAAAAACTGAATTTGGTGAGGGAAATGAAGTTGCTTTAAAACAATTTCAGGTCCCGATGGGGTGAAGAACTCAGCGGTGAGAGGTAGAGGTGTCGCTGCAATCACAATCTATTGGTTTGTTCTGAGGTAATTAATTGTGAGTCAACAATTATATTGGCAAAAGAGCAACATTGACTAATTACACTAATGACCTCTCTCCTCTCATCAGTAGGTCCTAAAAACTTAATTAGAGGCGTCGGAGTTGACGCTGCCCGGGTCTCCGGCAGGTGAGGTGATGGATGAGGGGGTGGTGGGGTCCTGCCAGCTGCCGTTGGCCTGCAGGACATTAAAACACAGAATTCACAGCCAGCTCCATTAAAGGTGGGGCAGGATCGGGGGGCTGGGGAACAAAAGCCCATCTTACGTCGAGGCGCTGCGTCGTGTACAGGGGGGTCCCCACGAGCGGGTCGTACCTGCCCGTCTGGTGGATGACGTGGTGCAGGGAATCCATCTGCAAACCCCACAGAGTGGGGCAGAAAAGGGGAAAAAAGGGTCCTTAAACGGGATTCTTTTCAGTAAGAATTTCAACGGGAATAATAATTTATGTAGGATTTAAATAAGGAAAAAAAGAAGGAAGAACTTCAGTGGTAACTTTAAGTGAGGGTTTCAGTGAGAGGAATTTTAGGAGAAGGATTTTAGATGAAGAACTTGAGAACAAGAATTTCATGAAGGATTTCAAGTTGAGGCTTTAAGGGAGAGTAAGGATTTAAGAACAAGAATTAGAATTTCCATAAGAATTTCCAGAAGAACTCTCTGGTTTTGCTGGCAACTGAGCTGTTAATTTGGGTCTCAGTTAATTTTACATGAATGAATTGATTCATCCCGAATCAAGGACAGAAATCTGGGATTTTCCCATTTTTCTCCATGCTGAAAGTCCCTATTTTTGTTTCCCTTACTGACCTGGGACTGCACATTGGCTCCCACAGGAGAGCTCTGGTAGGAGGTCAGTGACTGCAGGTTTATAAAGGAATCCCCAGAGCTGGTCATCTTAAAAGAGCCAGAGGAAGCTGGGGGGGAAAAAAACAAATAAAGGAATTTTTATTAAAAAAAAAAATCAGTTTTTATGAGCAACCAACCCACCAAAAATGGTTCTTCAACGAGTCCCACGTGAGTCGGAGAGAAAAACAAATCCCACTGTGGTGTCAAGGGGCAGAATTCCACGTTGTTGATTATCAGGAGGGATAATTGGGGTTCTCAGGAGGAATAACTGGGATTCTCAGGAGGGATAAGTGGGATTCTCAGGAGGGATAATTGGGGTTCTCAGGAGGGATAACTGGGGTTCTCAGGAGGGATAATTGGGATTCTCAGGAGGGATAAGTGGGGTTCTCAGGAGGGATAACTGGGGTTCTCAGGAGGGATAACTGGGATTTGGCAGCCCTGGCTCACCCGAGTTCGGCGTCGAGGGGGAGTTGCCCTGGTTGCCCTGGGCCACCACGTTGGTCGCGTCCACGGCGGTTTTGGCAGCGTAAATATTGGCTTCTTCCTGGAACTTCCCCATGTTCTTCTTGTAGCGGATTCTTTTGTTCCCAAACCAGTTGGAAACCTGGCGGAGACACAGCCTGGGCTGAGCACTGGGGCAAAACAGTCCCTTTTCCACAACATTTGGGATTTTCCAGCCAAGGGGGGTTTGAAACAAGGCTTCGAGCAAGAAATAGCCAAGATTAAACCCTGTTTAAACCGGAGCCTGTCTCAGTTTAAGGGCCAATAACTAAAACCTGCTGCTAAAAAATGATAAAAAATGATCAAATTACTGTCTGAGGGGGAAAAAAGGTGCCTTGCACTCGGGGAAAGCTGCTCCCACCTGGGACACGGTGATGCCCCCTTTCTTGGCGAGCTCCTCTTTGGCCTCTTCACTGGGGTAGGGGTTGCTCAGGTGTGAGTAAAAATACTCATTCAGCACTTCCGTGGCCTGTTTGCTGAAATTGCGCCGTTTACGCCTAAAAAACCAAAGAACAAAGGAGTCATTTCTGTTGAATGGGGTTTTAAGGGACCTGCTGGGGCGTCTGGTGGCCTTTTTTCCCTCTGAAACACCTTTAGTCGGGAGGAGAACGGGGGGATCGAGGGGATGAAGGTTTTGTTAATTGAACTAAAATTAAATTTATTCACGCCAAAATACCATCTCTGCCCACAGGGCCCGGGACTGTGGCCCTGCCCCAGCAGTTACACTGTGGAATAAGTCCATTTGTATCTCACATTCCCACTCTCTCCCACAGGGCCCGGGCCGTACCCCAGCAGTTACACTGTGGAATGAGTCCATTTGTATCTCACATTCCCACTCTCTCCCACAGGGCCTGGCCGTACCCCAGCAGTTACACTGTGGAATAAATACCTTTGTATCTCACATTCCCACTCTCTCCCACAGGGCCCGGGCCGTACCCCAGCAGTTATACTGTGGAATGAGTCCATTTCTATCTCAGATTCCCAATCTCTGCCCTGCCCCAGCAGTTACACTGTGGAATAAGGACATTTCTGTCTCACATTCCCACTCTCTCCCCCAGGCCCGGGCCGTACCTGGCGTCCAGGAAGCGGGAGCGCAGGATCATGACGGCCTCGCAGGTGCTCTGCTTCAGCTGCATCTGGATGGTGCTGAACTTGCCGTGGATGATGCTCACCATGCGCTCGATCTCCTTGGGGGAGATGGGCCTGGTCCGGCTCTGCTCCCGCAGCAGGTTCATCACGTGCGTGGTGAACTCGCTGCAGGCCTGGGGACACAGGGATTTGTGGCGGCAGCCCCTGCACTCGCTGCCCCGGCGCCAGAGCCCCCCCAAAGCTCCAGAGGAGTCTCTTCAGCTGGATTCTACTCTTTTACAAAACTCCACACAGGTACGAGCCGGCCCTGCTCTCTATTTGAGGTGCACTCCCTCCAGCTCGGCCTTTCCAGAGTCCAGCCTGTCCCTGTCCTGGCCTCGGAGCCCACGGCAAAGGGGAGGGGAGGGGAGGGGGCAAAGGGTCATTTGGGTTGGGAGGATAAAAACTCTTCCATGCAGAAAGATCACCTGTTCATATTTCTCTAGCTCAGAGTGGTAAATCTGTCGGATCTGGGACAGCTTGGCCCTGTAGTCAGAGTGCTCAATGCTATTGTCATTGGGACAGCCACCTGATGCCGCTGCTCCCGCCAGCGCTCCAACTCCTCCTCCTCCTCCTCCTCCTCCTCCTCCTCCTCCTCCTCCTCCTCGGCCTCTTTTCTCCGGCCCGGACACCCCCTCTGCCAGCAGCATGTTATCGAGCCTCATGAGCTGAGCATCCGGCGGGTCCTCCTCCTGGATACCGCGGATACTCAGCACTGCGGGGATAAAAAAATGGGATAAAATGGGAACTGGGATACTCAGCACTGCGGGGATAAAATGGGATAAAATGGGAACTGGGATACTCAGCACTGCGGGGATAAAATGGGATAAAATGGGAACTGGGATACTCAGCACTGCGGGGATAAACAAATGGGATACTCAGCACTGGGGGGATAAAAAAATGGGATACTCAACACTGTGGGGATAAAAAAATGGGAGTTGGGATACTCAGAACTGCAGGGGTAAAATGGGAATGAGATAGCACTGCGGGGATAAAATGGGAATGGGATACTCAGCACTGCGGGGATAAAATGGGAATGGGATACTCAGCACTGCGGGGACAGAGAGAGATGGGAAATGGGAAACGGGGTAAAGTGGGAATTGGGATACTCAACACTGCAGGGACAGAGAGACGGGAGAGGGAGTTGGGATAAAAGGGGAGTTGGGATAAAAGGGGAGTTGGGATAAAAGGGGAATTGGGATGAAATGGGATTTGGGATACTCAACACTGCGGGGACAGAGAGACGGGAGAGGGGAGTTGGGATAAAGTGGGAATTAGGGAACTCAGCACTGCAGGGCACGGGAAGGGGAGGAAATGGGAATTCCCAAAACAGGAGGAGGCTCCGGGGTGGCTCCAAGGTGAGTTGATGATTTCAAAAATTTGTGGCTTTTCTGCCTCGTTATGGAACTAAAATTCTATTTAATCTGAGAAATTCGGTGGGAATTCTGGTTTTTTGGTGTCACCTCCTCATCTGAACCTGCAGCCAAACCCCTCCTGAAGCTCCTCTGCAGCTCCAGCTGCAGCTTAATTGGATGTCGCTTGTCTAATTATGCTAATTATGCTAATTAGCCATTAGTTATCATCAATTACACGTCAGGGTGGGGCTGGGAAGGGGGTGAAAAGCCAGGCACTGGTTCCATTAAGTCCCGAGGAACTGGAAAGGGGTTCCCACCCCCTCTGGGATCATTAATGGCACTCCCAGCCTAATAATTCCAATTTTTAATTAATTAATAAACTGAGAAGTGAGTTTTTTCACTCCAAACTACCAATTCAGTGAATTTGTTTACAGAAACCCACCAAATCTGACACAGTCAGGGACTGTTCCTAAACCCTTGTGCCAAATCCTTCGGGCCTGGATCCCCAAAACCCCTCCCCAATCCACCCTTTTTATGGAATTTTAAGGAAACCCCCCCGTGGGCCGATCCTCGTCAGGGATGGCAATAATTAAGAGGGAGGAAAATGAAATTGCCCATCATTTCTAATTAACCTGTAATTAAAGCGCGGCCCAGGCGAAGGGGCCGTGGCCTCGCCGGGTATGCAAATGCAATCAGTGCCTTTGCATCTCATTAATTAGGGAGCTGGCTGGGCCCAGACCGAGGCTCCTGCTCCACGTTTTCCCTTTTCCAGGAGCCAGAAAGGCAGGAAAGGGGGAGAAATGGGGGGGTGGGGGTGGAAAACCCCCCCGGTGGGAATCAAAACGGCCTCGGCAGGGGGAGAATGAGCCAAAAACTGGCATATTTGGGCAAAAATAATGAAAACCTGGTTATTTTGGGGCAGAAATGAACCAAAACCCGACATATTTCAGCCAGAAATGAACTAAAATTTGATGTATCGGGGCCAGAAATAAATCAAACTGCTGTTTTAGGGCCAGGAATGAACCAAAACCTGACCTATTAGGGCCGATTTCCTCCAAGAACCAACCCCATTTCCCACTGAATCTGCATTTTCCAGTGTTCCCAAATCCCCCTTTCCTCCCTAAACCAGTTATTTGTCAACCTTTGTCTCTTCCTACCACAATTTTGGCCCCAATTCCTTCAAGAGAAAAAAAAACAAACAAAAAATAAAACCATGGCAGCATTATTCTGGATTTTGGAGAGATCCAGCAAAAAAGCCCCAAAGGGAACAAACCCCAAATTATGGATTTTTCACATAAAAACAATCCAAACACTTTGTTTTACCCCCATGCAGGAGCCTAAAAATCAACAAAAAAAACCCTTAAAAAAGACCATTAAGCCAAAAAAAAAACAAAAAAAAACAAAACATCTTTGTTTTGTGAAATCCCTGAGGGAAAACAGGGAGCGGGTTAAATGGGAGGAAAATTAGGGACAGAACGTGGGATTTTGGGGCAAAATGAGGCTGAAAAAGGGCACCAACACACCTGTTTTCTCCTTGATCTCACACAGGACACTGAACAGGGCTGGTTTCATCCTGTGGCAGTTCAGGGCGTGTTTCCTGGGGGAAAAAAGGAGGGAAAATGAGCCCAAATCCACGGAAAAAAGCCAAGAAAAGCTCGGAGATGGCAGGTCAGTGAGGGAAGTAAAGGAAGGGATGGGAAAATCCTGGTGACTTCTGTCATTAAAGTTCGTTTCCTCAGGAGGGAACCGGGCTGAAAACACACAGCCTTTAAAAATCCCAAGTTTTGGCCAGTTTTGGGAACCACCACGTGCCTTTGGTGCTATAAAAAGTGCAATTTTAAATGTATATTCAATATATTTTAATAGATAGGCATGTTTATAAGTGTATTTGTGAATAAGTTTGTAATTTGGGGGCAACTCTCACCAGAAAACAACGGGAAACCCCCCCTGGATGGAACACACCTCAAAAAGTCTCCTGTGCTGCTCCCGAGCCCTTTTCCAATCCAGAACTAATATTTAAATCAGATTTCTGGCTCAGTTTCACCACATTTTTTTATATAAAACACCGTTTTCCAGCGTTTTCGGGGTCGCCTTCCCTGGGAAACGGGCGGGAGGGACCCCCTGGATGTGACACCCACCTAAAGGGTCCCTTCGGCCTCTCCCGAGCCCCCCTTTGGAATCCACAAACGCGATTCCAATCCCTGGGTTTCGGCGCCTTTCTGACCCAAACCCCGAGCGTTCGGCCCCGGGAAGGGCCCGAATCCAGGCTCTCCTCCCGCCCCCATCCCAGAGGCTGCTCCGGCCCCTCGGGCGAGCCCCAAACCGCGGGATTTCCCCCCAAATCGGGGCTGAGCGCGGCCCCCCCGAGCCCGGCGGGGAGAGAACAAAGGCTCGGGAGCTCCGGGAGGGAGCCCATTGTCCTCGGCCGAGCGGGGAAAACCGGGAAGCGCGGGGAGAATTCCCGGGCCCCGAGTGAAAACGAGCGGCGTTGGGGTCCAAACCCCGGCGGTAATTAATAATTAATCACCGCGGCCGCGGCGGCGGCGTCACGTGGGAGGCTCGGCCCCGCCGGCTCCCATCCCTGCCCAGCCCGACTCCCGGGCAAGTTTCCAGCTTGGATCTTCCAAATCCCCGGCGTGGGACCCCCCGAAATCCGCCAAGGGTTAAAATAACACCCGAAACCCACATTTTCAGTGTGAAATATTGAAGTGGATTCCCCACAAATGCGGCAGCGCAGCAGCATCGACCCGGCTCGTCTCGGGGTAAAAACTCCCCAAACCCAACCAACTTCCTGCCCACAAAGCAAAAAACCTGATTTTTCCACGTATTTCCGTGAATTCCCACGAAAATGCACCAGAGGGGCTGTAACATTTGGGGCCCAGCTGGAGCGGGAGGGCGGTTTTGGGTCAATATCGAAGGGATTCAGTTGAACAACCAAAGCTCAGCCTTCAACCTACTCGAAACTAAAACTCCCAACAAGCTCAGAATGGTCTCAAATAGCAATAATTGTCCTCAATATTCCACGCCTCTGGAATGCCCCAGGGGAGCTGCAGGTGAGGACAACACCAGGAAAGAGACAAAAAAAGTCAAGTTTTGGGGGAAAAGTGACAGTTCCACACGTGCCCCGCTCAGGTTCCGCCACCCCACGGAGCCACACTTGGAAAGGAACCCAAAGAGCCACATTTCAACCCAAATTGGGAGGGTTTAGAGGGCAAAGCTGCTCCTCATGTTCACGTGAATCCATCCAGTCCCCTGGAATTTGGTGATAGCGACCGGCACACCCAAAACTGGCCAAACTTTGGGGGCAGATTAATGGAAACGGGCGGTTTTATCACGCTGGGACATCCCCCAACACCCAACCACGGGAAAAGCACAGGGATGGGGGGGGAATAGGCCCCAAAAGCCCGTTTTGGTGGGATCCAAACCACCTCCCTTGTGGAGGAGCCGCTAATTAGGGGGAGGTAATTAGCTGGTTCCAGCCAGGGGCTGCAGAACCCACCGATCCCGCTCCTTGCCAGGCCGGTGGTGACGTCCGGGGGCGGTTTTCCCGTTAAATTGAGGAATTCCAGGTGGGGGTGAGGGATGAAGGATCCCCCCCGTGTCCCCAAACCTGGGGGTCTGCAGCCCCCCCCCCCCTTCCTGGTCAAACTTCACCCCCCAACACCTCCAGATTCCCTGTTCCCGGTGCCTTTTCCCCATTCCCAGTGGTTTCACCCCATTCCCAGTGGTTTCCCCCCATTTCCAGTGGATTTTGCTCCCATTCCCAGTGTCTTTCCCCCATTTCTAGTGGGTTTCCCCCCATTCCCAGTGTCTTTCCCCCATTTCTAGTGGGTTTCCCCCTATTCCCAGTGGGTTTCCCCCCATTCCCAGCGGTGTCAGGGGGGACAACCCCATTCCCACCGGGAATGTTGACACCCCCCGGGGGCAGCCCCTCGGACGCCGTTACCGGGGAATTCGCGGTGAGCAGCGGGAGCATCCTCCCGCCCTGGGAATAGCGGGAACACCGGGAATAGCGGGAACACCGGGAATAGCGGGAAATCCCCCCCGCTCCCCTGCCGGGGTGGTCTCTGCGGTGCCCCCCGCGCTGAGTCACGGCCGGGGCCGGAGCCCCCTCCCCGCCCCGGTACCTGGCCTGGGCCTCGTCCAGGCTCTGGTCGGTGATGGCCATGATCTGCTGCAGGACATCGCCCGTGTCGTGCGGCCCCGGCGCGGGCGGCTCCGCGGCGGCGGCGGGAGGAGGAGGAGGAGGAGGAGGAGGCGGCGGGAGGGTCACCCCGAGCAGCCGCGACGGGTCCTCCATGGCGGGCGGGGCCGGGCCCGGCGCCGCGGCCCCGGCGCGACAGGGCGCGACAGGGCGCGACAGGGCCCGGCGGCGACCGAGCGGCGACCGAGCGGCGACCACCGACCCCCCCCCGCCCCCCGCCCGCAGCCGCCGCCGCGGGACACGCCCACCGCTGGGCACGCCCTCTCCTGTGTCGACAGGGACACGCCCACCGGTGGACACGCCCTCTCCTGTGTCGACAGGGACACGCCCACCGCTGGACACGCCCTCTCCTGTGTCGGCAAGGGACACGCCCAGCACTGGCCGCGCCCCCGATCCCCACGCGGGACACGCCCACATTCTCCGTCAGTCCCCGCCCACTGCCGGAGGGTCACGCCCATCCCCGGTAAGGACCCCCCACTGTCCCCATGGACCACATCCACTCCTCAGTGCCCACGCCCACATCACCGGTCATGCCCCACCCACCACCCCCCTCACCTGTGGCCACACCCACTTACCTGTTAGGCCCCTCCCATCACCCCCTCCCCGGGGTCCCATCAAACCCCCCTTGGGGTCCCATCAAACCCCCCCCCCGTGGGGTCCCATCCCCCTCCACCCCAGTCCCACCCATATTTTATTCCAGTTCTCCACATCCAACTCTTTCTTTTCTAAAACCCAGGGCAAAACCATTTATTCCGGGAGTCTCTGGGACACAGAGGTGGGAAGGATATTCCAAGGCTTCCAGTCAGTCCAGGAGACCTGTCACCTCCCCACAGCCCCTGCCTGGCTCTGCTCTGCAACAAAGAAACCCTCCAGAAAGTCGTGTTCTCCTCAAGTGGCCGCTCTGGGGGCTGATCCTCGCGCAAAAACAGGATGTTTGATTAAAGAAAACACCCTGAAATTATAAATTTCGATGACATTCCGGCGCCACGTGGAAAACAACTCCCCCTGCATTTCACACCGGCACATCCACAGCACCTGAGGTTTAACCATGTGAAAGGGAAGGAAAGCTGGAGGATTATTCCCAGTTCCTGAGAATATTCTGGATGTTCTCCCCTCCAGACACAGCCCCAGAACCGACACCGACCGTTCACATCCCAGGAGAGGGGTTGCCATTAACGAGGATTCCCAGTTTCTCTGCAGGGAGGAAAACGGGCCTGGGGCAGATCTGAGGCGTTGTTTGAGCGTTAAGGTACAAAAACTGCACGTTAAAAATCCTGACTGCCTCGGAATGTGACCTCGAGCTGCCCCAGAGGGATTTCCAGGGAGCAGAGGGCTGGTTTAATGGGAACATGACTCACTCCACACCCGTGAGCACATGGTATCACTTAGCAGAGCACAAACACAACTGCAGCTCCTCAGCCCCTCTCCAGCTCAGCAAGGAATTCCGTGCTCCCAAACATCCTCCCGAAGCCTGGAACACTCCGAAATCCAATTAAAAAAACCCACTTGGGAAAGCAGGGATCTGCTTCTCAGGAAGCAATTTGCAGGGATTCCCCTCAGAGGAGGCTTAGGGGGATAACCAGCTTTGGGAAGCAGGTGGGACACAGCCCGGGTCAGGGATAATACTGAAGGACCGAGGAAACACTTTGCTTGCCGAGAGAAATTCCCGTCCCGCACCTCCGGACGCCGCCACACCGACTCAACCCCTCGTTAAAAAGAGTCTTTAATGAGAATCCCCCTCCGAGGTCCGTGAAACCACCTCGTCCTTCGTCCTCAGCGAGTCTTCCCGGGGGGGACCGTCCGTGCCAGAGCTTTCGGGATGCCGGAGAGCCCGGCCCGGCCCCCCGCGGGAGCGGGACAGCTGCGGGGCTCAGGGCTAGATGGAGGAGTCGACGGTGAAGTGGCCGTTGTGCGAGAGGGTGCCGCGGTCGGCCGTGTTCAGCTTGACCACGGTGGGCGTGTACTTGGAGTTGCGGGGGCACGGGAAGCACAGGATGCGGCGGAAGGTGCTCCTCATCTCCGTGTCGCGGTACGAGTAGACGATGGCGTTGATGAGGGAGTTGATCTCGGCCAGCAGCAGCACGTACTTCTCCACCGCCAGCACGTTGCAGCTCTTGCAGCCCAGCCCGTCCAGGAGCAGCACGACCTGCCCGGGGGTCCAGCAGATCACAAAGGCACCTGGGAGAGAGGTAAAACGGGGGGGAAATGAGGGGGAAGTTGGGGGAAATCAGGGGGAAAACAGGGGAAAGTCAGGGAAGAATCAGGGGGAAATCAATGGAATCACAGGAATCTTGTGAAAAAAGTCACTCCACAGCTCCAGAGAGCAGGGAATGTCACCTCCCAGCCCTCCCTGCTGTCACCTCCCCACCCCACAGAGCCCAGGGTGGGGCATTAAAGTGTCATCTGGACTGAGCTGAGCACACGGACTCAGTAAATCCACGTCCTGAAACTGCTGAGTTCCTCAGCACCCAACCCAAACCACCACCCAGCCCACAACCCCACAGCCCCAGACACCAGGGAACAGCATGTCACTTCCCTCACTTCCCTGTTGTCACCTCCCCACCCCACAGAGCCCAGGGCAGGGCATCGAAGCATCATCTGCACTGGGCTGAGCTGAGCACACAGGTCCTGAAACTCTTGGGTTCCTCTTCAGCCCAACCCAAATCACCACCCAAACCACCACCCCACAGCTCCAGACACCAGAGAAGCAGAACCTCACTTCCCTCACTTCCCTGTTGTCACCTCCCCACCCCACAGGGCCCAGGGGGAGGATTAAAACATCGCTTGGATTGAGCTGAGCACACGGACTAAGTAAATCCACATCCTGAAACTGTCCAGTTCCTCAGAACCCAACCCAAACCACCACCCAAACCACCACCCCACAGCTCCAGACACCAGGGAATGTCACCTCCCCACTCCACAGAGCCCAGGGCGGGGGACCAGAGCATCCCTTGGACTGCTCAGAGCCCGTGGACTCACTCAGGATGATGGTGACCGTCTTGACCAGGCTGATCATGGTCTCCTTGTAGCGGGGGTGGAAGCTGGTGTGCTTGGACATCCTGGTCATCTTCCTCTTGACGTAGATGAAGATGTGCGTGTACACCACCACCATGATGAGGAAGATGACGAGGTTGGAGATGGCCCAGAAGGTCAGGTAGCTCCTGCTGTAGAGGGGGGCCATGCTGGAGCACTTGTCCAGGGCGCAGAGGCAGTGCCAGCCGTAGGAGGGGATGAGCCCCAGCAGCAGCGCCGTGACCCAGATGCAGAAGATGAGGATGGTGACGCGCTGGTTGGACATCTTGCTGTGCAGCTGCATGGTGAACACCGTCTGGTGCCGCTCCACGGCGATGGCCAGCAGGTTCACCACCGAGGCCGTCAGGCTGGTGTCCAGCAGGCTCTGCCGGATGAACCAGGTCTTGAGGGACAGCTCGGCCGTGCGGGGGCCCGTGTGGAACATGAGGAACATGTAGGCGATGCCCGCGAACAGGTCGGCGGCCGCCAGGTTGCCCAGCAGGTAGTAGATGGGGTAGTGGAAGCGGCGGTTGATGACGATGGCCGTGATGACCAGCAGGTTGGTCAGCAGCACGATGACGCTCACGGTCAGGCCCAGGGCCACCACCAGCACGTCCTTGGTGCGCCAGTACGTGGTCAGCTCCTTGCGGGAGTTGTTGTAGAAGAAGCCCACGGTCTCGTTGTAGAAGCAGTGCCTCATGGCGGCGGCCCTGGGGGGGACAGGAGGGTTGGGGACACCTCAGGGGGACACGGCCGGGGGGGCAGAGCCCTGCAGGAGGGCTCTTGGCAGGGGTGGGGCCTGGAACAGCCACAGGGTGGATGGGAGAGAGCTTGGAACACTGGAACAACCGCAGGAGGGATGGGACAGGGAGGAGCTTGGAACATTCAGGAACAACCACAGCATGGATAGGAGAGCTTGGAACACCCAGGAACAACCACAGGGAGGAGCTGGGAACACCCAGGAACAACCACAGGAGCAACAGGAAAGTCCTCAGCTGTCCCCAGAGCCCTCAGCTGCCCCCAGAGTCACCCTGAGGAGGCAGCAGGACCTGGAAGGCTCCTGGGAGGAGGTTGGATCTGCCAGATCCGATGAGGGAATGTCCCGGCCCGGCCCACGGGACAGACTAAACTGTTGTGGTTGTCCCAGACGTGATGCTTCAGAAATGTGAAAACAAAGAGGGTTTATCAGCCAGTTCCTAAACATTCCCCCCCCCATGGAGGCTGAGGCTCCACAGCTGCTGCTGCCCCAGGAATGCTCTGGGAGCACCAAAGCTCAGCCTTCCTGGGCAGTTTTGCTGCTTAAAGCCCAACAGAAGCCACGGCTGCTTCCAGACACTGCTCCATGTGCTGGTCCTTCCTGAATAGGTGGGGGCTTCCCAAACTCTGCCCGAGGCAAAGAGAGGGATGGGAATGGCCCCTCAGCCCTGGAGAGTGAACAGCAGCAATAAATGAGGACACACAGCCATGGGGGGGATCTCTGCAAGAGCTGGGCCATCCAGGACATTTTGGGACCACATGGACTGTGTGGGATCATGGAATCGTGGAATGGGCCGGGTGGGAAGGGACCTTAAAGCTCATCCTGTCCCACGGGCAGGGACACCTTCCATGGCTCAGGTTGCTCCAAGCCCCATCCAAACTGGCCTTGGACACTTCCAGGGGTGGAGCAGCCACAGCTTCTCTGGGAATTCCATCCCAGCCCCTCCCCACCCTCTCAGGGGGGGGATTTCTCCCCAATATCTGCCCTAAACCTTCTGTTTTCTGGTTTAAAGTCACCTGTGCAGCGAGGGAAGCGACTCCCTTCTTCCCAGCCAGCTCTGGATTGAGGCTGCAGCCCCAAAAATCCCCAAATTGGGTGGAAAAACCGTATAGAAAAAGCTGTTTGAGGCTCCTCATGTTTCTTTTACACCCAGGGCCGTGCTGGGAGCAAGACCTGACAAGCCTCCAGTGTGGATTCCAGCAGGAAGAATCCATTCCCAAAGCTGCAGCTTCCTGGTCCCTGAGGAGCCGAGCACGAGCAGCAGGGAAAGGTAAGGATATTTCACCCCCCAGCCTCGGGTTTTACACCTGGGAATCAACAGGGTTTTGCTCCAGCGGGAGAGGACCCAGCCCATGGCAGGGGGTGGAACCAGAGGAGCTTCAAACAGTTCCCTTCCCATCCAAACCATTCCATGGTTGACTCGTCCATAAAAAAAAAAAAAAAGGCAGGAAAAACACAGCCCGAGGGATGAGAACCCGCTGATCCCACCCCACAGATGTTCCTGCTCCTTCCCTAACCCAGAGCCTGGAAATCTCAAGTCAGGCCTGGCTTTGGTCCCACAGGGATGGGCAAACCCGGCCCGGAGCCTCCGGAGGTGCCGAAAAATGACACGGATTTTCCTTCCCCTGGAGAGTTGTGCACATGAATCACCGGCTCTGCCCGTCCCCGAACATCCATTCGGGAAGCTGAGCCAGGGGAGGGTCAGGCTGGGTATTTGGGAGAGGTTTTCCATCCAGAGGGTGGTCGGGCACTGGGAACAGGCTCCCCAGGGATCGGTCACGGCTCCAAGGCCGCCAGAGCTCCAGGAGTGTTGGGACAACAGGGACAGGGTGGGATTTTGGAGTGTCCTGAGCAGGGCCAGGACTTGGACTCGATAACCCTTGTGGATTCCTTCCAACTCAGGATATTCCATGATTTTAGAGCTCAGGGAGCGTTTGGATAACACCCTCAGGCACAGGGGGGGATTTTGGGGTGTCCCGGGCAGGGATTGGACTCGACGACCCTTGTGGGTCCCTCCAGCTCAGGACATTCCACGATCCTCCTCATTTCGGAGAAGGCAGCAGGAACACAGCTGTCTCCAAACAGGGAGGAACCCCCGAGTGCCTGAGTCAGCCCCGCGTTAATCACCCCGAAACCCAAACCCCGCTCGGGGCCCTCCCGTTCCCGAGCTCTGCAGGCAGAGGAGACTCCAGGGCTGCGTTTTCCGGGACGCTCCGGCCGGAGCCCTCGGAGTAGCAACAGGGATCGTTCCGGGCTTATCTGCGGCACCGCACCCACCTGGGTTGTGCAAACAAGGAGCCGAGCCAAGAAAACCCCATTGTACCTGCAGCTGAACTTTTGATCCCGCTGCCTCCTCCGACACCCCCCGAGGGGAGAGCTGGACACCCGGGATGGGCCACTCAGAAAGCTGCTGAGCGGGGAAATATCGCCTTTCATAAACATTGGGGGGGGGGAGAAGGAAAAGGGGAGGGGAGGAGTCAGGCTGCCCCGGGGGGGGGATTTTAGGCGGGCTGGGCCTGTGTAGCAAGCCCATCTTCCCTCTTTTCCTCAGCTCGTGGGATGTTTGTGGACCCGGAGCCGAGCGGGAGTCGCGCGGTCCCGATGGAATGGGAGGGACGGGAGGAGCCTGCGGTGGCCTGGCAGGTAACCGGGAGCCTTCTGGCTGGAATGTGGGGAGCTGGAGGAAGGACGAGGAGGGGAGGAAAGCCCTGGGAGAGGAGGAACGCTGTGAATCACGACAGGTTGATGAGCACCTTCCCGGGGTGTTCCCGGGCAGGTACGGGATCAAGGCCGGGCCATTCACATGCAGAACAGCTTCCTCTCCATGTGCAACAGCCCCAAATCGCTGGAGTTCAGGAAGTCACAGAATCACGAACGGTTTGGGTGGGAGGGGACATTTTAAGGTCACCTCGTTCCACCCCCTGCCGCGGGCAGGGACACCTTCCACTATCCCAGGTTGCTCCAACCTGGCCTTGGACACTTCCAGGGACGGGGCAGCCCCAGCTTCTCTGGGAATTCCATCCCAGCTCCTCCCCATTCTCACAGGGAACCCACCTAAATCTTTCCTCTTTTAGTTCAAATCCCTTCCCCCCTTGTCCTGTCACTCCCTGCCCGGGTGAATCTCACAAACCCCCTCCGAGCCCCGGCATCACACACAAATCCGGAGCGTCCACGCTGATGCCAAGACCCAAACCCGCTTCTCTGGGCAGGACTTGGAGCGCGGGGAAAACTCGGAGCGCCCCAAATCCCTCCGGAACGTGCCGAGGGCTCGGAGCCCGCCCCGCTCGGGGTGTTGCGGAGCAGGGAGCGACAGGTTAACAACGCCCGTGAGCGGCTCCGGGAGCTCCGCTGCCACCCTGCAATTACCGCCCGACCTTGGGGCTCGGCACAAGGACGGCCGGGGCCAGAAGTCCCCATCGCCCGGGAGGGGATGAGAAAAGAGCCCCAGGAGCAGCAGAGCCGAGCCGGGGCTGGGGCCATGATGCACAAAGGAGCTGGATGAGTCTATTGTTCGGTGTCCGAGCAACCCCCCGGGCTCCGCTCGGCTCTGCCCGGCGCGAGGTCCGGGCTCTCCGGCTTTGTTTACTCGGTAAAACGAGCGGCTGGCTCCGAGCTGCGCCCGCTCACGGCCCCCTCGCCTTGAGCAATCGGCAAACACCGCCCGGCTCCCCCCGCGTCCAAGCGCGGCTCTTCCAGGGGGGCAGGAGCCGGCTCGGAAGGAGGGCAGGACACGTCGTGTCTCCTCTGGGATTTCTCACCCTCCGCAGCTCGAGTTCGCGGCGAGTTCAGGAGTCCTCCGCGCCGCGGTAAAGGTGTGATTCCTTTTTAATTCCTGGGTAATTCCAGTTCCTCCCGGGGAAGCACTTAACTCCAGGGTCTAGGAAGGCATCCGCCACTTGTTGCCAGCCCCGCAGCCGCGCATGGAGCGGGGATGAATGGCTTGGAATTCGGCTCCCACTTAATAACCACAATCAGCGCCGATCGAGGCGGAACAATGGATCCGTAAAGGCTCCCGGGGCTCACATCCAACCTGTTTTACCCACGGCTTTCGAGCCAACCGCTCCAACCGCCGCTCCATTTTTTAAGCCTGGAAGAGCATTTTTACTCCCGAGAGGAAAATCTTACCTGGGAACTCAACGCCGCCTCCAAACCCGGCGCTCAGCATCGACCTCGGCGCCCCGGGGAGCCAGGGCGGCGATCCTGCGAGGGGATCCCCATCTCCTGGAGGGCAGAGCCGCTTCCCAAGCCGGGGAACAACCCCCTCTCCCCCCCGAGCGCCTCACAGGAAAGTTTGAGCCGCGGAGTCCATCGCGGGGAGAAGCTCCTGGGAGGCGACTTGTGCGGCTGCGGAGGAGCCGCGGCCTCCTCGGATCCTCCCCTGGGCGGGTCCTGCGGGCCCCGGGAGCCGAAATCCGAGCCCTCGGCGCCTCCTCGGAGCCCCAAAAGCGCTTCCCGAGAGCCTCCGGCCGCGGCTGGATCGAGGTGGCTCCGCGGCGGCCGCATCGCCCCGCAGGACCGGTCCCGGGGCGGGAGCGGCGCCAGGACCCGCCCGGCAACTGGTCCCAGTGCCGCCGCCGCACTGGGGAGCCCCGGCGGGGAGCGGGGCTGCCCGAGGATCCCGGGGGAGGGACCGGAGCACCCGGGCACGGGGGACACGTCGGGTCGGGATCCAGCCCCCCACATCCCGGGTGGATCTTTGGATCAGGATCCAGCCCCCATATCCCAACTGGACCATCAGTCAGGATCCAGCCCCCACATCCCGGGTGGATCTTTGGATCAGGATCCAGCCCCCATATCCCAACTGGACCATCAGTCAGGATCCAGCCCCCCCACCCCCTCATTTCCAGTGGGTCATTAAGTCAGGATCCAACCCCCCCCCATTCCAACTGGAGCATGGGGTCAGAATCCAGACCCCCTCCTTCTGAGTGGACCAGAGGGTCAGATCCAGCCCCACATTCCAGCTGGACCATGAGGATTCAGCCCCTCACATCCCAACTGGACCATCAGGTCAGGATCCTCCTCCCTTGTCTGCTTCCCTGGGAACGATGTTATTGTCAGGAACAGCCCTGACCTGCTGCCAGGGACACCGGGAGAGCAGGACCTGCCCTGGGAGATGGGGACAGCCCGGGACAAAGGGATGGACACTGGGACAGGGATCCAAGGGACAGGGATCCACAGGGAGGAGGCTACAGAGAGCCTGGGACGAAGGGATGGAGACAGGGATCCCCAGGGACAGGGACAGACACAAGGACAGGGATCCACAGGGGTGAGGCTATGGAGAGCCCAGGACAAAGGGATGGAGACAGGGATCCACAACAACCCCCCTGGGATGGAGCACTGGATGCTGAACAGGGACAGGACTGCGGAGCCCCAACAGCCACCAGTCCAGCCCCTCTTCTCCCCCCGTCCCCTCCATCCCTCCAGGAGTTTTCCTGTTCCTCCCCCATTCCAAAGGGTCTCCCGGGGTGTCCTGGCGTTGTCCCCCCCGAGCCGGGTCATGGAGTAACCTGATCCCAACCCGGCCACGTCCTGGTGCCCAGCAGAGCCTCGGCAGGGAAACACTTCCAAGGAAAACATCTGTCCCCTCCCCTTTCTTCCACTTCTCCTTTCCGAGGGGGGTTTTAATTGTTTGAGTGGATTTTGCTGTTCCCAAACAAGCCCTAAAGGCAACATTTTCCTTTAACCCTCTCGGTTGCCACTGCTCCCCCCCCCCCCATGACCATCTGAAGGGTTGTTTTTTTGGCTGCTTTTTTGGAATCCCAGGAATGTTTAGAAACCTCCTGGAAGGAGTCATGTCATCCCAATGTCATCAGCAGCCCCCCAAAATTGCTCCAATGAATTGTTCCCGAGTCCCAGCTGGCTCAGAGATTCCCAAACCCTCTCAGAGGAGCCCAGTCCCACAACCCCCCAGCTCCCAGGGATGGGAGAAGCTCATCCAGGAACCTTTAAAAATGCAGGAATTCCATCACACCCCCGGCTGCTGGATCAGTGCCAGCTCCGGGAGCAGAGCTGGTGGGAGCCCAGACCATCAAAGAATCCCTTAAAACAAAGGGATGGGGAAGGAATCCCAGCCCACAGCAGGGTTTTGCTTTTCCTCCAACGAGTTAACAACCGTTTGGAATCCCAAAAAAAGTCATGAAAGACCTGGAAAACTCCTCCCTCCCCCTTTCTCCTTCCCCAGGCTCTGCTGTTTGGGACACTCTAACTCCAAGTATTGTTGGAAACACCTTAAATTGGGGCCTGAAGGGAAACCTGAACCTGGGATCTCCACACCTTCGCTCGTGGGATGAGATGGAAAACCAGCTGAGGATGTCGTTGGAAAGGGATGAAACCAACACTTCCCTCCCCCTGGTAACCACCCTGGGCATGGATTTGGGTGGGATAACATCCCTGGACACTCTTGGTGGCTATTCCAGCCTCTCCAGGAGGAAAACAGGGCGGGGGGGGCGGGTATTTTGGAGCAGGGATGGTCTGGGGGCCCCTCCGTGGCTCCTCCTGATCCACACGGGAAGGAAGGGAATTATCCCCCAGGGAGAGCAGGAGGCAGGAGCAGCAGTTCCAAGGTGATGCCCCATCGTTTGGGGTTGGAATCACATCGGGACCCCAGGACCCTTCACCACCTCCCTTGGGCATTTTCAATGCAATTCCCAGTTTTTGAGCTGTTTACAGTCACTCCCTGAATCCTGGTCTCTAGGAATTACTTTTCTTCTCCCCTTTTTTGGTAAACAGACAACAAAAACGTTACTTTTAATCCCAATTCTGGCAAACAAATGCCTGAGATACCCCGGCAAGGTTTTTCCGGCGCCAGATTCCGGGATGACATGAGGAAACACATCCCACTCCGGGTCGGAATATCTTAATTACAGCGATTTTCCAGGTGGGAGAAGCTGGATGTGGGAGCCATCCCATCGATCCCACGAGCTCTTGGAGCTGCTCAAGGGTCTTCCTCCCCTTCTCCCTCCCCCTCCTCCCTGTCCCTGTCCTTGTCCTTGTCCAGCCTGTACTTGAGCCGGCGCAGGGGGTGCGTGAGGCTCCTCCGGGCGTGGTTGTCGAAATCCTCGGCCAGGCGGAAATTCCGGTCCAGGATCTCGGCGGCCTCCTGCCAGTTCTGGAAGCACTTGGGGCCCATCCTCTGGATCTCCTCCACGGCGTTGGCCACCAGCACGTCCCCGCTGGGCTTCAGCACCACCACGGCCGGCACCTCGGACACGGCGAAGCGCAGCTCCAGCTCCCTGCCGGCAACGGGAACGGAATGGGAGTGGGCTGGGGGGTCCCATGGGAATTGGCTCTGGATGGAGGTGGAAGGGGTGGCATGTGGGGTTTGGGTAAGGAGAGATGGGATTTGGGGGATGGGAAATAAGAGGGGATGGGAGATGGGATTTGGATGATGGGATTTGGGTGTTGGGAGATGGGATTTGGGTGTTGGGAGATGGGATTCAACTCCCAGGTCCTGTTTTTCCAGCCATTAAACATCAACAGGAGGCTCCAAATTCCAGCCTCCTGCAGTTTATCCTCCAAAAGAGCCGGGGATCATTCTGGGTGTTAATTAGGCTCGTTCTGCCGCTAACGAGGTTACAGTAATTGGTTCCAATCCAGCCACATCCCAATCCAGGGCTCTGGGGCCCGGCCTGCAATGTTTGGGGCTTATAAATAGAATGGAAAATCGGGATACAGGAACAGCGGGAATATTTTATGTATTTTAAATTAAACTTCCTTGGTTTGGGGGGTCCTGGAGCTGTGGGAACCCTGTTTTTGGGGTTCTGGGGCTGTGGGGTCCCAGTTGGGGGGTCCCAGAGCTGTGGGGTCCTGTTTAGATACACGTATAAATATATCTATATATATAAAATATGTATGTATAGTATTATGATATATAATGACATGATATTTATATATAATACTATATACAATGACATTATATTTATATACAATATGACATATAATGGCATTAGTATTATATTTACATATAATATTATATATGGCATATATTATATATATTTTATATATTACATATGATGACATTATATGACATCATGACACAGATTAGACTAGATTATATGACATATATTATAATTAAAATATTTCCAGCAGGTGCAGCCAAGGGGCTCCGCGGGTTTCCCAGTCACACCCCACACCGACCTCTCCAGTCTTACAAGACCCTCGACCCCCAGACAAGACCCTCGACCCCCCAGGCCGCGGGTGCGGGACCCCCCGTGCCCCGGCCGTACCTGCCGAAGGTGTCCCCGAAGGGCAGCGCGAGCCAGCGGCGGGGCATGGAGCGCAGGAAGGCGCTCTGCTGCTCCTCCGTCTCGTCGCGGGACACGTAGACCAGGACGAGCTGGCGGGAGCGCTCCACGTAGAACTCGTCGGTGAGGCGCTGGAAGAAGTCCTTGAGCAGGGGCGCGAAGTCCCGGCAGCGCGGGCACTGCCCCGAGCCGAAGTAGAGCAGCAGCACTTTGTTGTCCAGCGCCCCGCGCAGCTCCCGCTCCGTGTCCAGCTCGTCCTCCTCCCGGTTCGCCTTCAGCACCTTCCCGGCGAAGAGCGCGGACATGGCAAGGGGAGGAGAGCTCGGGGAGGAGGGGAGGTGCCGGATCGGGACGTGGAGCAGCGGGAGAAGGGGGATGGAGCCCCCCGGGGCGCCTCTGCTGCCCCCGCCGCGATCCCGGGATTAGCAGCGAGGATTCCCGTGATCGGATTAAATGGGAGGGGCTGGGAGATGAGGCGGGGGCGTCCTGGGGTCAGGGGGGGAGTGTTTGGGGTTGTGGGGGCGTGGGCGGTGCTGGGAATGTTGGGTCTTGGCTGTGGGGTCTTGGCGGAGGGGTCTTGGTTGTGTAGGTGCCCATGGTCGTGGGGGTCTGGTTGTGGGGATCCTTGGTTTGGGGGTCCTTGGATCTGTGGGGTCCCGGTTATGGGGGTCCCGGGGGTGTTGGCCGTGTAGACCCCCATGGCTGTGGGGGTCTCAGGGCTGAGGGCTCCTGGTTGTCGGGTCCCAGTGATGGGTGTCCTGGGGCTGGGGGATTCCAGTAGTGGGGGTCCTGAGGTCCATGGATTCCCAGTTATGGGGTCCTGGTCCGTGTGAGTCCAGTTTTGGGGGTCCTGGGGACCGGTTTTGGGGGGTCCCCCAACACCCCCCCGTCACTGCGTGTGGGCGTGGCTCCTCCAGACCCCGCCCACCTCCCACCCGGACACGCCCCTCTCCCGTCAGGCCCCTCCCATCTCCCCTCCTCCCCTCCCTCCCCACCTCAGCCAATCCGCTGCCGGCAGCCGCGCTGCCAACCAATAGGATCGCACCCCCCCTCCGCCCCGCCCCTCGTGGGCGGGGCCGCGTCTGAGGCGGCGGCGGCTCCGGTAACGGCGGCAGCGCCGGGAAAGGGGGACCGGGAGGGCCCGGGGAGGCCCCGCAACGGCCCCGCAGCCCCGGAGCGGCCCCGGACCGACCCCCCCGAGCCCCGGACCCACCCCCAGATCCCGCGGTGAGGCCCGGCCCGGCCCGGCCCCCGGAGCACCGGCAGCGGGGGAGCCCTGGCCCGACCCCCGGAGCCCCGGAACGACCCCTCTGAGCCCCGGCCTGATCCCCCGGAACCCCAGACCGACCCCTGGACCCCCGGAACGACCTTCCCTGAATCCCGGACCGACCCCCGGACCCCCGTCCCCGATCCCGGTCCCATCCCCTGGAGCCCGGTCCCTGATCCTGGGTCCCTGTCCCCGATCCTGGGTCCCTGTCCCCGATGGCAGACCCCCGTCCCTGATCCCGGTCCCTGATCCTGGGTCCCCGTCCCTGATCCCGGTCCCCGATCGCAGACCCCGGTCCCGGATCCCGGTCCCAGCCATGCACCCCGCGGGGCTCTGCGCGGCCTCCCTGGGCTCTCTGGGGCTGCTGCGGCTCTTGGGGGCCCCGTGGCCCTGGAGCGTGGCGGCCTCACTGGGGCTGTGCCTGGGCGGCGGCGGGTGGCGGCTGCTGCGGCTCATCGTGCGGACGGCGCCCCGGGACCTCTTGTGAGTCGGGGGGCACGGGGCGAGGGGGGGTGTGCGGTGTCCTTCGACCTGACCCCCACCCCGACCCCCCTCTGACCTCCCCTGGCCCCCCCATCTCAATTCTAACCCCCCCCCGGCCCCCCATGACACAACACCCGAACCCCCTCTGACCCCCCCATGACACACCCCTGACCCTGACCCCCCTCTGATTCACCAAACCCCACTCCGAACCCCGTCTCGACCCTCACCCCCCTCTGACCCACCCTGACACCCCCATCTCGACCCCGATCTCCCCCAACCCCCCTCTGACTCCCCTGACCCCCCCGTGATCTCCCCAAATCTGACCCCCATGACCCTGCCGCTAAGCCCCCTGACCCCCTTGACCCCCCCATCCCTCATGAACCCCCTGACCCCTCCCCAGTCCCCCCCAGCCCCCAGCCCAGGGTGCTCCAGGATGCTCCAGGATGTTCTGGGATGCTCCGGGATCCATCCTATGGACACCACGGGAGCAGTCACGGGGTGATGCCCCCACACTCCCAGGGAGGGGGGATCCCCCCAAAATGTGGGGTCTGAGGTGGGGGCAGAGTCTCCAGCATCTCCCATCTCCTGGGATTCCACTGCTGCCCTTAGTTCCATGGATTTTAGGTCCCCTAAAACAAGGATGTGCCTTTATTCACAAGGATTCCCAAGGATCTGGAGCTCTGACCATTTCCCTCCCACCCCCCCCCAGCTCACAGGGAGGGGGATTCCCCCAAAAATTCCATCTGGGAGCACTGAGCCCTCCCCCCCCCCATCTCCCGGGATTCCCCCACCTCCTCACACTCAGTTCCGTGGTTTTTAGCCCCAAAACCCGAGGATGTCCCGCTATTCCCGAGGCCTGTGCCAGCTACTTTGAGGAGCTGTTTCCTCTGGGAATAACCCCAGCCAAAATCCCGGAGAATAAAGCCCTTCTGGGGCTCTGGGAGCTCTGAAAGGCTCCTCTGTTCCGGGCTCGGCTCCCTCTGACCCTCTGGCAAAGACCAGCCGCTCCCCCTTCCCCGTTCCCGCTTGGAATCGCTCCCGGAGCTCCGCGGGGGCTCCTCGCTGCTCTCCAACGGCCTTTCCAGCCTCCGGGTGTTCTTCCAAGCCCTGCTTGCCCAGCAATTCCCCAATTTCACGGTGGACAAACGCGGCCTCCGGGGAGGAATTGGGATCCCCCCGGGTGGGACCCCGCGGTGGGGCCGGCTCGGTCAGGGAGGGGGGTCGGGGAGTTATTTTTAAGCCAGGTCTATTTTTATAGAGGGGCCAATGGCCAACGAGGTCAGGCAGCAACTTCTCCTGGCAGCTGCCGCCTCGGAGAGCTCAAATAATTCCGGGAATTGGGGAAAACACCCCAAAAAAGCCCCTCTGGAGCAGCCGGGGCTGTTGTGCTCCGGTATTGAACCCACCCAGAGGCACCGGTTGGGTCCTTGATAAGCCCAGGAATTGTTAATATTTATTAATTACTGTTCAAATTAGGGGTGGGATTGAATTCCAGAGGCTGAGTCACGGGAAGAGGCAGCAGCTGTCCCGGTTTTTGGGTGAAAGGAGGAAGTTTTTGGGTGAAAGGGGAAGTTTTTGGGTGAAAGGGGAAGCTCTTGGCTCGATTCCTCGGCGCGGGGGCCACGTGTTGTTCTCGAGGCTCAGGGTTGCTTTGGCTTGGAAAAGCTGTCACATCCCAGGGGAAAAGTGTCCAAAAGAGCCCCAGGAGCAGCCAAACCTTCCTGGCAGGAAAGTCGGGAAGTGTTTTGCTGATTTTCTTGGGAAAACTGATAATTTCCAAGTGGGTTTTATTGTTGAGATGGGAGAAAACATCCTTAAAACTGGGATTTACCCTCCTGTCCGTCCCCAGCCTGGCTTGACTTCAGCTTCAGCCCAGTATTAACGTCAGTCTTTAATTTCAGCCCAGTTTCACCCTGGTATTAACTTAAAGTTAAGCTTAACTTTAACTTCAACCTGGTGTTAGCTCCCATCCTGCTCAAGTTTAGTTTTAACCCAGTTTAATTTTACCCTGGTGTTACCCTCAGCCTGGTATTAATTTTAACTTCAGTTTAACTCTAGGCCAGTGCTTCAGCCTGGTGTTAAATTCACCCTTGTTTAACTTCAGCTTTAGTCCTGAATAACTTCAGTTTCAGCCCTGATTAACCAACTTTACCTTCAGTTTATTGTTAAGCTCAGCCCAACCTACCATTAATGTCACCCAGCATCACTTTCAACTCCACCTTGCTGTCAACCCACCCTGGTTTAACCCACCCCAGTTTAACTGTGACCTCCCCATCCCGGGTTAACTCCCACTCCAGTTTAACTTGCTGAATCCTCCCCAGCCTCTCCCCCCGTGCCCTAACCCCGACTCGGAGCGTAAAGCCGGGTTTCTGTGCCCTCCCCAGCGGCCTGTGGGTGCTGCTCCGGGTGAAGTTCCACCTGCGGCGGCACCAGCGCTCCCGGGCCACGATCCCGCGGCTCTTCCAGGCCGTGGCGCGGCGGCTGCCGGACAAAGCCGCGCTCATCTACGAGGCCACGGGCGAGCGCTGGACCTTCCGGCGGCTGGACGAGTTCTCCAACGCCGTGGGCAACCTCTTCCAGCAGCTGGGCTTCGGCTCCGGGGACGTGGTCGCCCTGTTCATGGAGTCGCGCCCGGAGTTCGTGGCGCTCTGGCTGGGCCTGGCCAAGGCTGGCGTCGAGGCCGCGCTCATCAACTTCAACCTGCGCCGGGAGTCGCTGGTTTATTGTGTCGCCGCCTCCGGCGCCAAGGCCCTGGTGTTCGGGGGGGAGCTGGCGGCAGGTGAGAGGGGAAGGGGTACAGGAGGGCAGGGGGGGGTTCCTCCGGGTCCTTTCCGTGCTTTTGGGGGGATTTCGTGGATTATCTTTGCCTCCCTAAGGAATGTTGTGTCCGTGGCTTTGTCTTGCAGCGGTCTCAGAGGTCAACGGGATGCTGGGGAAGAAAATGGAAAAGTTCTGCTCCGGGGAATATAACCCGGATCTGGTCCCTGTGGACACCAAACACCTGGATCCGCTCCTGAATTCCGCCCCCAAATCCCCCCCGGCGCAGATCCCGTCAAAAGGCCTGGATGGTGATTGATCCTGGTTTTAATTCCCAGGGCGGTGGGACGGGGAGGTGGCGGAAAACCAGGAAAACTGAGGGATGGAGGGATTAAATCAACCACTCCAAGCTCAAAACTCATGGAATCGTGGAATGGTTTGGGCGGGAAGGGACCTTAAAGCTCATCCCTCAGGAGATTCCAGGATTCCGTGTTTTGGAGTTCATGTCCCTGGAGATCTAAACCAGTCCCAGGACAACCTGCGTGGAGGGATCCGGGTCATGTCCTTGGAGCTCCACAGACCCTTTGGACACATTCCTGTGTCCCTGGGACATGTGGATCCTCTGGGAACCCTCCGGACACGTCCCTGTGTCCCTGTGGTGTTCCGGATGTGTCCAGAGGGGTTTCCCAATCCATGGGGAAGACCCTGACTCCTCTTTTCCCTCTTCCCAGACCGGCTCTTCTACATCTACACGTCGGGCACGACCGGGATGCCCAAGGCGGCCATCGTGGTGCACAGCAGGTGAGGGGGGGCGTGGCTGTGGGGGTGTGGCCAGCAGGGGTGTGGTCAGTGGGGTGTGGCCATGGGGTGTGGCCAGAGCAGACTCCACCGGTGCTGTGCCCGCAGGTATTACCGGATCGCCGCCTTCGGCTACTACGCCTACCGGATGCGCCCCGAGGACGTGATCTACGACTGCCTGCCCCTCTACCACTCAGCAGGTGGGGCTGCTCCTGCCTCCTCCTCCTGCCTCCTCCTCCTTCCTTCTCTTCCTTCCCTTCCTTCCTTCTCCTTCCTTCTCCTCCTTCCTCCTTCACCTTCCTTCCTTCCTTTCTTCCTTTCCTTCTTCTCCTTCCTTCCTCCTTCCTTTCTCCTCCTCCTTCCTGCCTTCTCCTCCTACTTCCTTCCCTCCTTCTCTCCTTCTCCTCCTCCTTTCTTCCTTCTTCCTTCCTTCTCCTTCTTCCTTCTTTCTCCTCCTTCCTTCCTCCTCCTTCCTTCCTTCCTTCCTTCCTCCTCCCATCTCCTGTCCTCCCATCTCCCTTCCCTCCCTTCTCCCTCCCTCCCTTCCCTTTCCCCCCAGCAGAGGCGAGGCGTTGTCCCCTCCCACCCCTGCTGCCTCCCTCTCCCCAGGATGACCGGATCCCTCCCTCCGTGCTCCTTGTTTTCCAGGGAACATCATGGGGGTGGGGCAGTGCCTGATCCATGGGCTCACCGTGGTCATCAGGAAGAAGTTCTCGGCCAGTCGCTTCTGGGACGACTGTGTCAAGTATCGCTGCACGGTGAGGGAGCCATGGAATGCCTGCCGGGGGAAAAGCCCTGGAGACCCTCGGCTCCGACCCTTCCCCCTGCGCTGCCGAGGCCGCCCCCGGGCCCTGTCCCCCAGGGCCACATCCACACCTCCTCCCATTTCCACCCTCCCTGACCACGGCCAATTCATTCCCACCCAGCATTCCCCCCACTCCTCCCTGGGGTCGATTTCCCCCTTTTCCCGCCCTTTTTAAGGATCACCGGAGGCCTGAGCCGTGTTTCTTTTGCTCCAGATCATTCAGTATATCGGGGAAATCTGCAGGTACCTCCTGAACCAGCCGGTCCGTGACTCCGAGAGCCGGCACCGCGTCCGGCTCGCGGTCGGCAACGGGCTCCGGCCCCACATCTGGGAGGAGTTCACCCGGCGCTTCCGGGTGAAGCAGATCGGGGAATTCTACGGAGCCACGGAATGCAACTGCAGCATCGCCAACCTGGATGGGAAGGTGAGGGCAGCACAGGAAGGGGCACCTCAGGGTCTTCCTCGTCCTCTCCCAACGGATCGCCGGGAGCTACGTTGGCAATTAGCACAAAAAATCGTGAAAAATCCTAATTTTGGGTGAATTTTGGGGTGAATTTCCAAAATAAAACAAGAGGGAACCCCCTGGAAGCGCTGACACAGAATCCCTTCAGCTTTTTGGGTTTTTTTCCCTGTCTTTTGGAAGGTGGGAGCCTGCGGGTTCAACAGCCGGATTTTGCCCAATGTTTATCCCATCCGGTTGGTGAAGGTCAACGAGGACACCATGGAGCTGATCCGGGATTCCCGAGGGCTCTGTGTCCCCTGTCGCCCAGGTGAGTGACTTGTGTTGGTCCCATAAATGTCAATGATCTCATAGAAGTCAGCATCTTGAGTTGATCCTAAAAATCTTGGTGTCATCTTGTGTAGATCCCACAAGTCGGTCCCACCTTGTGCCATCCCATAACTGTCAGTGTCCCCCTGAATTGATCCCATAACTGTTGGTGTCCTGAATTGATCCCATAACTGTCAGTGTCCTCCTGAATTGATCCCATAACTGTCAGTGTCCTGAATTGATCCCATAACTGTCAGTGTCCTCCTGAATTGATCCCATAACTGTCAGTGTCCTGAATTGGTCCCATACCTGTCGGTGTCCTGAATTGATCCCATACCTGTCGGTGTCCTGAATTGATCCCATACCTGTCGGTGTCTTGTGTTGACCGTAAATCCCGTCACCGCCTCGTGTCGATCCCGTAAGTGTCAATCCCGTAGATGCCTGTTCCTGGCGTGGATCCCGAGGGTTTGGGGTCACTCCGGGGTCGTTCCCGTTGCTGCAGGAGAGCCGGGGCTGCTGGTGGGGCAGATCAACCAGCGGGACCCTCTGCGGCGCTTCGACGGCTACGTCAGCGAGAGCGCCACGAGCAAGAAGATCGCCCACGACGTCCTGCGCAAGGGGGACCAGGCCTATCTCTCAGGTACCTCCCACCGGCATTCCCGGCTTCCCAGAGACCCAAATCCAGGATTCTCCCCCTTGAGAAACGGGGTGGGGACGCCCCCAAGGTGTTCCCGTTGGGATGGGACCGAGGCCGCGAGGCGTCCTGGGATAAACCAACAGGGAACGAGGCGTCCTGGAACGGTGGCCAGGGATCCCAAGGTGGGCTTTTTGGTGTCTCCTGCTCTTCCCAGGGGATGTGCTGGTCATGGACGACCTGGGATACATGTACTTCCGAGACCGGAGCGGGGACACGTTCCGGTGGCGCGGGGAGAACGTCTCCACCACGGAGGTGGAGGGAGCCCTGAGCCGCATCCTCAACCAGACGGACGTGGTGGTGTACGGAGTGGGAATCCCAGGTGGGACGCCGGGATGGGCCCCCCTGGGACTGGTGGGCCAAGAGAGCAGGTTGGTGTTGGGAATGTGGGAATTCCCATTCCCGCTGTTCCCGTTGCAGGTGTGGAGGGCAAGGCGGGCATGGCGGCCATCGCGGACCCCTCGTCCCGGCTGGACCCGGGGGGTTTGTACGAGCAGCTGACACCGGTGCTGCCGCCCTACGCCCGGCCCGTCTTCCTGCGCCTGCTGCCACACCTGGACACCACAGGTATGGGTGGGGCCAGGGCGGGGCTTAGACAGATGGGGCGGGGCCTGGACAGATGGGGGTGTGGCCTGGAGAGATGGGGGTGTGGCCTGGAGAGATGGGGGTGTGGCCTGGAGGGATGAGGGTGCGGCCTGGAGAGAGTTTTTATTTTTACGCGTTTTCTTTTTTCTTATTTTTAAATCTTAATTTTTTAGTTTTGTTTTTTTATTTCTGTGTTTCTATTTCGAGTTCTTATTTTTCCGTTTGTTTTTTTTTTTTTTCCACATTTTTTTCATTTTATTTTTTGTTTTTCTTTTCCCTTTCTCCCTTTGATTCCCTTCAATCCCGTTCCCAGGGACGTTCAAGCTGCAGAAGACCCGTCTCCGGGCGGAGGGTTGGGACCCCCGGCTGGTCCCCGACCGGCTCTTTGTGCTGGACCCTCAATGGGGCCGATACGTCCCCCTGGATCGGGGGATGCACCAGCGGATCTGCTCCGGGAATGCCGGGCTGTGAGCCCCCGGATCCCGGGAAACCCAACGGATCTGTGCCAGGAATGCTGGGTTGTCACTCCCTGGATCCCGGGAAACCCAACGGATCTGTGCCGGGAATGCCGGGCTGTGACCCCCTGGATCCCGGGAATTCCAATGGATCTGTGCCAGGAATGCCAGGCTGTGACCCCCTGGATCCCGGGAATTCCAATGGATCTGTGCCAGGAATGCCGGGCTGTGACCCCCTGGATCCCGGGAATTCCAATGGATCTGTGCCAGGAATGCCGGGCTGTGAGCCCCTGGATCCCGGGAATTCCAATGGATCTGTGCTGTGAACACCAGCCTTCCCAGGAACTGGGGGGAGTTTCCAGGAAGATTTTTGAGGAAAATAGCAGAATTCCCAGGAAAACCACAACTTGGGGGGGAGTGATGGATCTTTCCAGTTCCTCCATCTCCCCCCAGAGCCGGTTCACCCCTTCACGGCGCTGATTAACAGGGCAGCGCTAATTAGCGACTAATTAGTGGCTCATTAACCTCCCTAGGGACTGTTTCCATGCCGGGGGGCCAGCAGGAACATATTTATTGAGGGAGCCCCCCCGGATTAACCGATTTAGCCCGTTTTTAACCCGTTTGGCTGTGCCTGACCGCGAGGCCATTAAAAACCAGTGACTGTGGTGTCGTGTACTGGGAGCTGGGGGGGGGTAATGAGGGAGGGGCTGCAGGGGGTTGTGGGGGGGGGAGGCCCACGATCCCCCTCAGTGGGGGCTTCCTCCGGGGCCAGAGTGTGTCCGGGGGAGGGAACGGAGCTGGGGAAGGGGCTGGAGCAGCAGGAGCAGCTGAGGGAGCTGGGGGGGCTCAACCTGGAGAAAAGGGGCTCAGGGGGGACCTCCTGGCTCTGCAACCCCCTGACAGGAGGGTGGAGCTGGGTGGGGAGGAGGTGTCCTCTCCCAGCTTTGGGACCAGAGGACACGGCCTTGAGCTGCACCAGGGGAGGTTTAGATTGGACATCAGGAGGAATTTCTTCAGAGAAAGAGGGATCAGACACTGGAATGGCCTGCCCAGGGAGGTGGTGGAGTCCCTGATCTCTCTAAGAAAATACTGGATGTGGCACTCGTTGCCATGGTCTGGGTGATGAGGTTGGGGTGGGTCACAGGTTGGACTCGATGATCTCGGAGGTCTTTTCCAACCTAATTACAGAATCACAGAATCAACCCAGACCATGGCACCACATCCAGGCTCTTCTTAAACACCTCCAGGGACAGTGACTCCACCACCTTCCCGGGCAGCCCCTTCCAACGTCTGATCCCTCTCTCTGTAAATAATTTCTCCCTGTTGTCCAATCTAAACTTCCCCTGGTGCAGTTTAAGTTTGTGATTCTATGATCGATTCTGTGGGGCGGACTAGGCCTCGCGTTGCTAGGCAACGCTTGGCGTTTGTGACGTCATTTCCGCCTCGCCTCACTCCTAGGCTCTAGGCCGGTGACGCCACTTCCGCCTTTAGCAGGTGCGGGTGTCATGGCGGCCGTGTCCGTGTTCCCGTCGTCGCGGGAGCTCGGCCCGGCGCTGGCGCGGATCGTGACCGAAGCGGCGGCCGAGGCGGCGCAGGGGGAGGGCGGTCGGTTCTCGCTGGGGCTCTCGGGGGGCTCCCTGGTGGAGCTGCTGGCGCGAGAGCTGCCGCCCGCCCTCAGCGCGGCCCCCGCCGCCGCCGACCCCGCGCGGTGGCTCGTGGCCTTCTGCGACGAGCGGCTGGTGCCGCCCGAGCACCCCGAGAGCACCTGCGGCGCGTACCGGGTGAGCGGGGACGGGGACGGGGTTGGAGGGGGGGGTGGAGCCCACCCTGACCCCACCCCCCGGCCGTGTCCCCCCACCGACCCCCCGGCCTACCCTGACTCCCCGCGGCCCGTGTCACCCCCCAGTGCCGCCCCTGTGCCCCCCCGTGTCCCACTCCTGACCCCCCCGTGTCCCCCTCCAACCCCCTGATCCCCCTCTTGTGCCCCCCCAGGCCCAGCTGCTGCCCCAGCTGCCCCCCCCCGGCCCGCGGGTGCTGTCGGTGACCACCGGGCTGGGCCCCGCCGCGGCCGCCAGAGACTACGGGGAGCAGCTCCGGGGAGTACGACTGGGACTGGGGGGACTGGGACTGGGACCTGGGGGGGGAACTGGAGGGGACTGAAGGGGGATTGGAAGGGGACTGAGGGTACTGGGAGGGACTGGGGGGGACTGGAGGGACTGGGAGGCACTGGGTAAAATGGGGCAGAGGGGCATCAGGACTGACAGGAGGGGAGCTGGGAGAGCTGAGGGGAACTGCAGGGTCCACAAGGGAGTCTGGGGGTTCCAGGGGTCTACAGGGAGTGTGTCCCCCCCCATCCTCACCCCCTGTTTCCCTGCAGGCTTTCCCGGGGCAGGAGGTTCCCGTGTTTGACCTGCTGGTGCTGGGGGTGGGCCCAGATGGACACACCTGCTCCCTGTTCCCAGGGCACCCCCTGCTCCAGGTGAGCCCCCCTGGGAACCCCGTCACCCCCCCGGGGGTCTGTGACCCCCCAGACCCCGTTGCCACCCCATGGGTGTCCCTGGGGACCCTGTCACCCCCCCCCAGTGTCTCTGCCCTGTTTTTGGGGTGGTTTATCCCTTCCTCCACGATTTGCCCCTTTCCCCACGTTTCCAGGAGCAGGATGAGATCGTCGCCGCCCTCGAGGACTCCCCGAAGCCGCCGCCGGCGCGGGTGACGCTGACGCTGCCGGTGCTGAACGCGGCGCGGAGCGTCCTGGTCGTGGCCGCCGGCGCCTCCAAGGCCCCCGTGCTCAAGGTGTGTCCCGTTCCCAGGGAGGATCCCGGGACCTGGGGGTCGGGAGGGTGACGGACACCGCGTTCCCTGTCTCCCCACAGCGGATTTTGGAGGGGAAGGAGGAGCCCCCCCTCCCCGCCGCCCTCGTCCGGCCGCGCTCCGGGCGCCTGCGCTGGCTCCTGGATGAGGCGGCGGCCGCGGAGCTCAGCATTCCCACGGAAAAACACTCTGGAGTGTAGAGCTGGGGATGGATCCACGGCATTCCAGGAGCTGGGTGTCCCCCCGGGAATCCAGCCCCGATTTTAGAGCCAGAGATGAGTCCTGGTCACATTCCAGAGCTGAGTATTCCCACGGAGAAACACTCTGGGTCGTAGAGGCAGTGCTGGATCCATGACATTCCAGGCAGGAATAGGGAATCCCATGGGCTGTGACCCAAAACATGGGATTTTTTACTCTTTTGTGGGATCAAACGGTGCTTTGCCGAGCTTTCCATGGAATAATTCCTTAGATTTGCTGGGGGTTGGAATCATGTGCGGGGATGGGATGATTTTGTGCTGGAGCATTTGGAATCCATGTGGGAACTGGGATGGAGGGACTGGGAGGGAGGAATGGGGGGAAAATGGTCTGGAATGAGTGGATTTGAGTCTGACATTCCAGACAGCCCAGGAGCTGAGTATTCCCAGTATTCCCAAACACTGCAGAGCATAGAGCTGGTGCTGGATCCATGACATTTCAGGCAGGGAATAGGGAATCCCACAGGCTGTGCCCCAAAACATGGGATTTTGGACTTTTTGTGGGAACAAACAGTGCTTTGCTGAGTGTGAATTTCCGTGTCAGAATTCCTTGGATTTGGGGGGATCCAGGTGGGAATCACAAACAGGGATGGAATTGTTTTGTGCTGGAGGGTTTGGAATCCGGTTGGGAACTGGGATGGACTGGGAGGGGGGTGGGATGGACTGGGAGGGTTGGGATGGACTGGGGGGGGCTGGGATGGATTAGGGGGGGATGGAATGGATTGGAAGGGGCTGGGATGGACTGGGAAGAACTGGAATGGACTGGGGTGGAGTAGGAGCTCTGGGGTGGACTGGGAAGGGCTGGGATGGACCTGGGGGGTTGGGATGGACTGGGATGAACTGGGAGAGGGATGGGAGGGGCTGGAATGGACTGGGAGGGGGCTGGGATGGAGGGAAAATGGGCTGAACGTGGCGGATTTTGGTCGAGCAGAAGCCGCGGCCCCTCCCGGCGGCGCCGCCTCCTTCCCTCTGGAATTCTCTCCACAGAAAAGAGCCTTTAATTCCTGCTGCGGCTGCTGCCAAAGCCCCGCCCCTCTCCCGAAAAAACCTCATCCCCAAAACTTTCCATCTGCCACAATCCCTCTCTGTGTCACTCCCTCACCCTCCTCCAGCTGCTTCCCAGAATATTCCCCTTTATTCCCCGTTTGTTCCCATTTGTTTGACTTTGTTCCCATGTCTTTGCTGCTCCTCCCAGAGCTCTGGGTGGATCCATCCCCTCCATACCAAATCCCGGGATTTTTTTGGGATAAAACAGGCTCTGAGGGCCTGGTTTTTGGAAAGCTTTCCCCAATTCCCATCAATCCCAGCCCCGCTTCCCCCTCAGGAGCTGCTGTGGAGCTTCGTGTTTTCCTGGAGGGAATGAAGGGGGGTGGGGATGAGGGGCTGGGATGTTCCCAGCTGGAATTCTTTGCTGCCTTGGCAGAAATTCCAGGTTTTTTTATCCTCTGAGCAGCGATTCCCATGTTTGTCCAGCGGGGCTCCTTCCCAGCTGTTCCCATGGAGCCGTTCCAGGATCCTGAGGTTCAGCTGCTTCTTTTCCTGGCGGTTTTCCTTCCCTTCCTCCTCCCGGAGCTCTCAGAGGGAAAATCGGGATGTTTTCCATGAAAGACACCCCCCGAACTTGTTTTCCAGCTGGAAAACATCCCCCCCCCCCTCAACATCCCCCCTCTCAACATCCCCCCTCTCAACATCCCCCCTCTCAACATCCCCCCCACTTTCCATCCCCCCTCTCCCCATCCCGTCGGGTTTTCCCGGGGGATGAGGGCGTGTCCCCGGGGAGGGGGCGTGTCCCCGGGGAGGGGGCGTGTCCCCCGGGGAAGGGGCGTGTCCCCCGGGGAAGGGGAGTGCCCCCGGGGAGGGGGCGTGTCCAGCGCTCGGGCCGTGAGGGAGCGGGGGGGGGCGGCCCAAGATGGCGGCGCGGCCGTGGCCGCTCGCGCTGCTGCTGCTGCCGCTGCTGCTGCCGGGGCCGGGCCCGGGGGGCCCCGGGGGGCTCCTCGGCTTCGGGCCCGGCCCCGCCGCCGCCTATTTCCCCGAGGAGCGCTGGAACCCCGAGTCGCCGCTGCGGCCGCCGCGCGTGGCCGTGGCGCTGCTGGCGCGGAACGCGGCCCACGCGCTGCCCCTCGTGCTGGGGGGGCTCGAGAGGCTGCGGCACCCCAAGGACAGGATGGCGCTCTGGTGGGTCTGGGGGGCTTGGGGACACCGTGGGGACACGGGACCTCAAGGACAGGGTGGCGCTCTGGTGGGTCTGGGGGGGCCTGGGGACACCGTGGGGACACGGGACCCCAAGGACAGGATGGCGCTCTGGTGGGTCTGGGGACACCGTGGGGACACGGGACCTCAAGGACAGGGTGGCGGTCTGGTGGGTTTGGGGACACCGTGGGGACACGGGACCTCCCCCGTGTGTGACCCCCCCTGTGTGACCCCCCGTGTCCCCCCAGGGTGGCCGTGGATCACAGCGTGGACAACACGTCGGCCCTGCTGCGGGAGTGGCTGGGCCGGGTCCGGGGGCTCTACCACCGGGTGGAGTGGAGGCACCAGGAGGAGCCACGGTCAGGGATGGGGGAGCTCGTGGGGAGCCCTGGGGGGGCTCAGAGGGAGCTCGGGGGGTCCAGAGGGTCCCCTTGGGCTGGGGGTGCATCCCTGTGAATGTCCAGGCTTGGGGGGGTCCCCATGAATATCCAGGTTTTGGGGGGGATCCCCATGGGCTGGGGGTGCCCAAATTTGGGGAGGGGTGTCCCTGTGATTTCCCCGGTTTTTGGAGGGTCTCCCTGGGCTGTGTGTCCCCCCTCTCGGGGTGTTCCCAGGCCGTGGGTGGGTGCTGGGGGGTCTCAGCCTGCCCTCCCCACATCCCCCCAGGTCGTACCCTGATGAGGAGGGTCCCAAACACTGGAGCCCCTCCCGCTACGAGCACGTGATGAGGCTGCGCCAGGAGGCCCTCGAGGCTGCCCGGGCCATGTGGGCCGACTACCTGCTGGTAGGGGGGGTCCCCACACTGGGGGGTGGCCCTGGGAGGGTCCTCCACTGACCTCGGGGTGCCCTGGGGGTCCCATGGGGTGCCCCTCTGACCCCGGGGGTCTCAGGGGGTGCCCCCTGACCCCGTGCCCCCCGTGCCCCCAGTTCCTGGACGCCGACAACGTGCTGACGAACCCGGACACGCTGGGGCTGCTGATGGCCGAGAACAGAACCGTGGTGGCCCCGATGCTCGACTCCCGCGCCGCCTACTCCAACTTCTGGTGCGGGATGACCCCCCAGGTGAGGAGGGGTCCACAGGTGAGGAGGGATCCACAGGTGAGGAGGGATCCACAGGTGAGGAGGGACCCACGGGGGAGGAGGGACCCCCAGGGGACATTTGGGACTCCCTGAGTGAGGAGAGACCCCCCAGGTGAGGAGGGACTCGTGGGGCAGGAGGGACCCCGGGGGAGGGAGACACCCCCCAGGTAAGATTTGGGACCCGGTGTCATTCCTGGTCCCATTCCCTGTTCCCAATATCGTTCCTTCTTCCCAGTGTCATTCCTGGTGCCATTCCTGTTCCCAGGGCTATCACTGCCGCACGCCCGCGTACCTACCCCATTCCCAGTGTAATTCCTATTCCCATTCCCAGTGTAATTCCCATTCCCATTCCCAGTGTAATTCCTATTCCCATTCCCAGTGTAATTCCTATTCCCATTCCCAGTGTAATTCCCATTCCCACTCCCAGGGCTATTACCGCCGCACCCCCGCCTACCTGCCCCTGCGCCGGCGGGAGCGCCGCGGCTGCTTCGCGGTGCCGATGGTGCACTCGACGTTCCTGCTGGATCTGCGCCGGGAGCGCTCGGGGGGTCTCGCCTTCCACCCGCCCCCCCCCGGCTACAGCGGCGCCTTCGACGACATCATCGTGTTCGCCTTCGCCTGCCGGCACGCGGGTCAGGGGGGACGGGGTGGGGTGGGGTGGGGTGGGATGGGATGGGGGGTCAGTGGGGATGGGGTGTGGGGGTCAGCGGGTCAGTGGGGACGGGGTGGGATGGGATGGGATGGGATGGGGGGTCAGTGGGGCTGGGCTTTGGGTGGAATTTGGGTTGGCTTTGGGCTGGGCTTTGGGGTGGGTTTAGGGTGGGATTTGCGTGGATTTGGGGTGGGATTTGCGTGGATTTGGGCTGGACTCGACGTCAGGCTGTGCTTGACTCCAGTCCCTTGAGCCCAGCTCGGGGCTGGGCTCAGCTTTGTACCAACTTTGGCTTTGGGTGCCCCCCTATTCCTGTTCCCATCCCCGTTCCTGGCGTGAGGCCCTGATTCCCATTCCAGGGGTGACCCCCCATCCGCCTCCTGATCCCATTCCAGGAGTGACACCCCCTGTTCCCATTCCCATTCCTGGGGTGCCCTCCCATTCCTGATCCCGATCCCATTCCAGGGGTTCAGATGTTCGTCAGTAACCGGGAGGTGTTCGGGTTCCTGCCGGTCCCGCTGCGCTCCCACAGCTCCCTGCGGGATGAGGCCGACAACTTCCTGCACGTCCAGCTGGAGATCATGGGTGAGGGGCGGGATCCACACGGATCCGGGGCCTTGGGAGCCTGGCATGGAATGGGGGAACCCCACGGAGTCACCCCCAGACTCCTGGGATGGGAAATTGGGCATTGGGAATGTCCCACCCAGGCTCAGGGATTCATTCCTGGTGGGATGGGGATATTTGGGATTGGGAATGTCCCCTCCAGGCTCCGGGGTTGATTCCCAGTGGGATTCTCCCATTCCCAGTGAAGCTCCCTCCGGCCGAGCCCTCCCCCCACGTGTGGGTGCCCCCCAAGGTCTCCGACAAGATGGGCTTTGATGAGGTGAGTGTGGCATTCCCTCGGGATTCCGGGATGGGATCCCTCTTCCCTTTCAGATTTGGGGTCATTTTCCCTCCTTCCCTTCCGAATTTTGGCTTGTTTTTCCACTTTTCTGCTGGATGTTGCTCCCCTCCCCTCTGGATTCATTGCATTACCCCATTCCCCACTGGATTTTGGGTGGTTTTCCCACTTTTCCTCTGGATTTTGGGTGGATTATCCCACTCCCCTCCTGACTTTGGGTGGTTTATCCCGTTCCCCTGTGGATTTTGGGTGGATTCTCCCATTCCCATTGGGATTTGGGTGGATATTCCCAAGTTCCCCCCCCTTCCAGGTGTTCCTGATCAACCTGCAGCGCCGCTCTGACCGCCGGGCGCGGATGCTCCGGACGCTCCAGGAGCAGGGAATTTCCTGCAAACTGGTGGAGGCCGTGGACGGTCGGTGAGTTTGGGGCTCCCGGGGGGGTCTCCAGGGGGAATCTTTCCCAAGGGATCCCCCTCTGGAAGCCTCCCTGGCTCCGCAGGGCCCTGAACAGCAGCGAGGTGGAGGCACTGGGGATCCGGATGCTCCCGGGATACCGGGACCCCTTCCACGGGCGACCCCTCACCCGGGGGGAGGTGGGCTGCTTCCTCAGCCACTTCCACGTCTGGCAGGAGGTGAGGGGGGTCTGGGGGGTCCTGGGGGGGTCCTGGGTCTCAGCAGGGCTCTGGGGGGGCTCCATAGAATTGGGATCTGGGGGTATCCAGGGAATTGGGAGGGGCAGGCAGGGGGAAGCTGAGCTGCTTCCTCAGCCACTGCCGGGTCTGGCAGGAGGTGAGGGGGGTCCCGGGGGGGTCTGGGGGGTCTGGGGATGATCCAGGGGGGTCCGGGACTGCCAGGGAATGCAGGGAACGGGGGGGCAGGCAGGGGGGAGCTGAGCTGACTCCCGGGATGGGGATCATTCCCAGATCTCGGCCCGGGGGCTGCGCAAGTCCTTGGTGTTCGAGGACGATTTGCGCTTCGAGATCTTCTTCCGCCGGCGCCTCACGGAGCTCATGGAGGAGCTGGAGGAGGCCGGGACGCCCTGGGACCTCATGTGAGTCTGGGGCCTTCATCCCCCTCCTCATCCTCATCCCAACCCCTGGGACCTCATCTGAGTCTGGGGCCTTCGTCCCCCTCCTCATCCTCATCCCAACCCCTGGGACCTCATCTGAGTCTGGGGCCTTCATCCTCATCTTCATCCCACCCTTCCTCCCCCTCATCCCCATCCCACCTTTCCGCCCCTCATCCCCATCCCACTTTCCTCCTCTCATCCCCATCCCACCTTTCCTCCCCTCATCCCCATCCTACCCTTCCTCCCCTCATCCCTCTCCTCCTCCTCCTCCCTCAGTTACCTGGGCCGGAAGCGGCTGCACCCGGAGCGCCCGGAGCGCCCCGTTCCCGGTGTCCGGAACCTGGTGGAGGCGGGATATTCCTACTGGACGCTGGGATACGCCCTGTCCCTGAGCGGGGCCAGGAAGCTGCTGGAGGCGGAGCCCCTGGGAAAGATGATCCCGGTGGATGAATTCCTGCCCATCATGTTCGACCGGCACCCCCTGTGAGGGACTCGGGATACAGGGACATGGGATGTGGGATGCAGGGACACGGGAGGGACATGGGGATCCGGATGCTCCCGGGATACCGGGACCCCTTCCACGGAGGGATAAGGGAGGGACATGGGATCCTGTTTTCTCTCCCCTCCTACTTCTCCCAGCACTTCTCCTGTGGTTTTCTGGGATTTCTCCCCCTTTCCCCCTCATTTTCTCTGTATTTCTCACCCTTTCCTCTCATTCCTCGGATTTCTCACCCCGTTTCCCTGATTCCCCCCCAGCTCTGACTATTCCCGGCACTTCCCCCGCCGGGATCTCGTGGCCTTTTCCGCGGAGCCGCTGCTGCTCTTCCCGACGCACTACACGGGGGACGCGGGATACGTGAGCGACACCGAGACCCCCACGCTCTGGGACGAGTCCCCCTGGCCCGGGGGGGTCACGATCCCGCGGGAATCCCGGAACTCCGACCTGCTCCGGGACAGCCCCGCCCGCGACAGCCCCGCCCGCGACGAGCTCTGAGACTCTTTCTGGAATTCCCGGAATTCCAAGTGACACCCGAGACCACCCCCCTTCCCCGGGGCTGGGAGGGGGAGCAGATCCTGCGGGAATCCCGGAATTCTGACCTGATCCGGGACAGCCCCGCCCCAGGATGAGTGCCGAGGTCCCGGGAATGCCGGGAATTCCAGGGCTCCGGACACCCCCAGTAAATTTTATTTTTATTTTTATTTCTATCCATCAAGTTTTTTTTTTTTTGTGGGGGGAGAATTCTCACCTCTCCCCCATCCCCCCCTGGATGTTATCCCCCTCGGAATTCCCAAATTAGGGATCTTGGGATGGTCCCTCAAAGTCCTGGAGGAATTTGTGGAGGATGGAAATGAAACAACAAAACAACCCCCCCCCCCCCCAAAATCTCCATTTGGGGGGTGTGCCCCCCCCCCCATTGGAATACCCCCCTGAAATTCCCAAATTAGGGATCCTGGGATGGTTGCTTGAGGTTCTGGGGGGAGGGAAACTGAGGCAGGACCCCCCCGAGCTTGAGGGGGCAGTTTGGGGGGATTTTCGGATGGCTTTTTGGGGTTTTTTTTGGGGGAGGGGTGTATTTTGGGGGGTCCCAGGGGTGGTTTTGGGGTCACAGCTCGTCGTGCTCGTCGTGGGGGGTGGGGGGCTCCCTGCAGGCCGCGGGGGTCTCCAGCTCCAGCAGGTACTCGCAGCGACTCGGCTCCGTGGCCGCCACCAGCGCCGTGTCCGTGCCACACATCAACCTCACCTGGGGGGCACGGGGGGGGTCAGGGGGGCACCGGGGGGGTGAGGGGAGCACCTGGGGGGCACTCCCAGGGCATCACAGGGGACAGGGACAGCCCCCTCCCGGGTGACCCCAAGGGACAGGGACACCCCCCAAAGAGACATGGGGACACTCCAAGGGACAAGGACACCCCCAAAGGGGACCCCCAGGGGACAGGGACACCACCCCAGGGGATGAGGGGCTCAGGGGGGTCAGAGATGTTTTGGGGGGCTCGGGGGGGGTGTGTCAGGGATGTTTTGGGGTCCCCTCTCACCGTGGTGGCCCGGTTGGGGCCCTGCCAGCACCCCATGCCCTGCTCGTACTTGTGGGCGCTGAACTTGTCACCTTCGGGGCCGGCCCAGGAGCCCCAGGTCCTGTTTTGGGGGGGCGTGCACGGAGGGAGGGTCAGGTCAGCTCGGGGGGGACACGGGGAACCCCCCCGGGGGGGTTTGGGGGGTCTCTCACCCCAGGTTGGTCTCGGAGCCGCCGTTTTTGGGCCTCTGGGTGACGCGGTGGAAGGGGCACAGGCGGTAAACGTACCTGGGGGGGCACGGGGGGACTTGGGGGGGGCCACGAATCCCCTCTGCCCCCCCAGGACTCTCCAAGTCCTTTCAGTCCCCCAGGACCCCCCCCACTGTCCCCCAAAAGTCCCTTGTCACCCCCCCAGACTCTTTCCCACCTCCCCCAGGACCCCCTCTGTGTCCCCCAGGACCCCCCAAGCCCCTCCATGTCCTTGTCACCCCCCAGACCCTTTCCTGCCCCCCAGGACGCCCCCAGTGTCCCCTGGCCCGAGCCCCCCCCCTCCCGGTGTCACCACAATGGTCACTGATGTCCCCCCAGTTTGACCCCCAAAACCCACCCCAGTGTCCCTCAAGACCTCTCATCAGCCCCCTGACCCTCTCCCTGTCCCCTTTGAGCCCCCCCTGACCCAAATGACCCCCCAAAGCCCCCCCAGGACCCCCAGAGACCCCCCCTCACTTGAAAATTCCCAGTTCCCAGCACTGGTTGTACTGGTACGAGACCCCCCACACAGCCCCCCATTATTGCCCCCCCCCGAGCCCCTCAGTGACCCACCCCATGACCCCCCCATCCCCCAGAGCCCCCCAGGACCCCCCCCGGACCCCGAGGCCCCCCCTCACTCGCTGGTGCTCAGCTCATAGCACTGGTTGTACAGGTACGAGAACTCGCCCTCGGGGCCGAAATCAAACCCCAATTCCTGTTCCAGGGCCCTGGGAGGGGGGAAAGGGGGGGTCAGGGGGGTCCCCAAACCCCCCCTAAATGCCCCCAGAGCCCCCCAACCCCCCCAGACCTCAAAATCCCACCAAACTCCCCATCAGCCCCAGAGAAACAGAGGCGGGGGGGCAAAGGAGGTCGTTTCCCCCTCACCCCAAAAGGGTTTTTGGGGTGTGTCCCCAGAGGTTTTAGGGTCACCCACAGGTTTTTAGGGTCATCCTCCTCATGTTTTGGGGTCCCCCCCATGTTTTAGGGTGCCTGCCTCAGTTTTGGGGTCCCCCTTGTTTTTGGGGTTCCCTGACAGGTTTTTGGGGTTCCTGACAGGTTTTTGGGGTGTCCCTCCCCCCCCGTACTTGATCCCGTCCTCCGCCTCCTTCAGCGCCCGCTCGGCCTCGGCCAGCTCGTCCCGGGCCCGTTGGGCAGCTGGGGGGGACAGGGGGGTCAGGGGGATCCCCAAAACTGGGACCACCCCCCCGGGGGGGACAGAGAGGGACCAGCCCCCTCAGCCCCCCCAAAACCCCCAGTTCCCCCTCCCCAAACCCCCCAAGTCCCATCCAGGACCCCCCAAACCCACCCAGACCCCCAAACCCACCCAGTTCCCCCTCCCTGAACCCCCCCTGGATGCTCAAAACCCCCAGGACCCCACAAAGCCCCAGTTCCCCCTCCCCAAACATCCTCACCAGCCCCCCCCCGGGACCCCCCAGGTCCCCTCAGGACCCCCCCACGCCACCCCAGGATGCCCCAAAGCCACCCCAGGATGTCCCAAAGCCACCCCAGGACCCCCCAAAGCCCCAGTTCCCCCTCCCCAAACACGCCCAGGCCCTTCCCAACGCCCCCCACGAGCCCCCAGAATGCCCCAGGCCCCCCCCAGGACCCCCCAAACCCACCCCAGACCTCCCCAAACCCTCAGTTCCCCCCTCCCAAGGCCCCCCCCGGACCCCCGAACCCCCCCACCATCAATGAGGGCCTGGGTGGCCTCATCATAGGGGGGCTCCTCCTCGGGGGGCTCCTCCTCGGGGGGCTCCTTCCCCTCCTGGGGCTGGGGGGGGGGGCACCTGGGGGCAGGGAGGAGGTCACAGGGGGGGTCCCAAACCCCCCCAGCCCCCCAAAACTGGGGTAGGGGGTGGGGAGGCCCCAAAATTGGGGTATTGGACCACCCCCCCCTCCCCAAATTGGGGTCCAGAAATGCCCAAAATTGGGGTCTGGGGACACCCCTCCCCAAAATTAAGATTCAGGGAACCCCCTCAAAAATGGGGTCCAGGGATACCCAAAATTGGGGTCCATGGACTCTCCCTCCCGAAAATGGGGATCAGGGACCCTCCACCCCCAAAATTGGGGTCCAGGGACCCCCAAAATTGGGGTCCAGGGTCCCCCCCACCTTGAGCTCCTCGTCAGGACCTTCCTCCTCCTCCTCCTCGTCTTCCTCCTCCTCCGGCTCTTCCTCCTCCTCCTCCTCCTGGGCGGGGGTCTCGTCCTGGGGGGGCTCGGGGGGGGTTTGGGTGGGCTCAGCTTGGCCCTGGGGTGAGGGGAGCGGGTCAGAGCACCCAGATTTTGGGGTCCCAACCCCCCCCCACCAAGTTCAGGGACCCCCTCAAGTTCTGGGGACCCCCCACCAAGTTCCCCAAAATTCAGGGACCCCCCTCTGGGGCTCCCCCAAGTTCTGGAGACCCCCCCCAGCCGCCCAAATTTGGGGGACCCCCAAACCCACCCGTGGCCGGAGCCGCTCCCGGACGCTCTCCCAGATCCTCTCCCGGAATGTTCCAGAATCCACGGCCCCCCCGGGCCCCAGCAGTGCCTGGGGGGGTTCAGGGGAGTCAGGGGGGGTCGGAGTCACCCCCCGGGGGTCCCCCCAAATTCGGGGGAGTGGCTTTGGGGGGTTTTTGGGGGGGGTCCCACCTCAGCCTCAGCCTCTGAGAAGGCGCCGTCACCGTCGGGGTCCAGCTCGGGGTGGGCCTGGAGCTCGGCCCCCGTCAGCCTGTGGGGGCCAGGGGGGGTCAGGGGGGACCCCAAGCCCTCTGGGACCCCCAGGGCCCCCTCAAGCCCCCCAGACCCACCGTCCGTCCCCGTCCGTGTCCAGCTCGGCAAAGGCTTCGGCCGCTCGAGCCTCATCCTGCGCCGCCGCCGCCGCCGCCCTTTGCTCTTTTGGGGGGCACACCCCGGTTTGGGGGGTCAGGGACCCCCCTGGGGGGACACAGCGGTCCAAGGGACCCCCAAACCCACCCGGGGGGGACAGATGTCTGAGGACCCCCCGAAATCCACCCCCAAGTGTCTCCCTCCCAGGAAACCATGGGATTGGCACCCACAGGGACCCCAAACCCTTCAAACCCTCCTGAGCCCCCTTCAACCCCCCCCCAGCTCCAAATCCCTACCTACCCCAAAAACCTCCAGGCCCCCCCTATAACCCCAGACCCCCCCTGACCCCCCTTTACTCCCCTAAAGCCCCCCAGATCTCCCCTTACCCCCCCAAAGCCCCCCTTACCCCCACTTCCTGCAGTGCTCCCCTCTCACCACCAATTCAGGTCCCCCCACGACCCCCTCCATTACCCCACACTCCCAATCCCTCCAGGCTCCCCCAAGCCCCACAAGCCCCCCAGACCCCCCCGAAGCCCCCCTTACCCCCCCATTTCCTGCGGTGCTCCCCCCTGGCCGCCCGTTCGGGGCCTTCCGCCGCCTCCTTGGCCGCCCGGAGGGTCCCCACGCGCTGCTCCAGCTCCTTCCGGGACTCCTGCAGCCCCCCCAGCCGGGCCTGGATGGGGAGAGACCCCCAAAATTAACCTACAGACCCCCCTGGAGACCCCCAGACCCCCAAAATCACCCACAGCCCACCCAGAGCCACCCCAGCCAGGCCTGGGGTGGGGACACCAAAAATCCCCAATATCCCCCCAACCCCCCCCAAACCCCTCTGTGACCCCCCCAAGCCCCTCTGTGACCCCCCCCAAGCCCCCTGTGCCCACCTGCTTGTCCCTCCTGCCCTCGGCCGCCTCCTGCACCAGCCGCTGCCGCAGCACGAAGCCCTCGCGGGCCAGGGCGGCCAAACGCTGCCGGGCCTCGCGCTCCCGCCGGCCCCGCTCCCTGCAGGACCCCAAAAATCAGGGGGGCACCCCCACATGGGGGACACCCCCCTCAGACAGCCCCAGTGCCCCCCAGCCTGGCCGGGCCTCGTGCTCCCGCCGGCCCCGCTCCCTGTGGGGCCCCAAAAATCAGGGGGGCACCCCCACATGGGGGACACCCCCCTCAGACAGCCCCAGTGCCCCCCAGCCTGGCCGGGCCTCGTGCTCCCGCCGGCCCCGCTCCCTGTGGGGCCCCAAAAATCAGGGGGGCACCCCCACATGGGGGACACCCCCCTCAGACAGCCCCAGTGCCCCACAGTCAGTCCCAGTTACCCCCAGTGCCCCCCAGCCTGGCTGGGCCTGGCACTCCCGCTGGCCCCGCTCCCTGCGGAGACCCCAAAAATCAGGGGGGGGCACCCCCACATCGGGGACACCCCCAGAGCCACCGCCAGTCACTCCCAGTCAGTCCCAGTAATCTCCCAACCCCGTCGGGCCTCGTGTTCCCACCCCAGTGTCCCCCAGTCCCCCCCCACTCCCTCCCAATCCCCCCCAGTCCCTCCCAGTGTCCCCCAGTCTCTCCCAATCTCCCCCAGTCCCTCCCAGTGTCCCCCAGTCTCTCCCAATCTCCCCCCAGTCCCTCCCAGTGTCCCCCAGTCTCTCCCAATCTCCCCCCAGTCCCTCCCAGTGTCCCCCAGTCTCTCCCAATCTCCCCCCAGTCCCTCCCAGTGCTCCCAGTCCCACCTGCACGTGTTCTCACACCCGGCCCCACTGTCCCACTCGTCGGTGCCATCGCAGCAATCTGGGGGGGCACAGGGGGGGTTCAGCACCTTTGGGGACCCCCGACCCCCCCCAGACCCCACCAGTGACCCCCAAAACCCCCAGAACCCCCCAAAACCCCCCAGGACCCCCCACCCACCCCCTGGGACCCTCAAACCTCCCCCCAAAGCCCAAATTCCTTCCTCCAAGTCCCCCCAGGGACCTTCCCATTCCCTCTGGGGGAGTCCCAATCCCCCTCAGCGCCCCCCCAGATCCCCCAGATCCCCCCAGTGACACCCAGACCCCCCCCAGACCCCCCAGGCCCCCCAGACCCACCACAGACTCCGTCGTTGACGTGGGCTGCGGGGATGGTGCGGGGCCGGTGCCCGGCGTTGGTGCAGTGGAAGCGCCCGTTGGGGCAGGCGGGGGTCCCTGGGGGGGTTTGGGGGGTTAAACACCCCCTGACCCCCCCAGGGGGGTGTTGGGAGAGAGATTGGAGACCCCTCCCAAAATCTGAGGGGGCAGTGGGTTTGGGGTGCCGGGGTCTCACCAGGCTCGTCAGAGCCGTCCCCACAGTCGCAGTAGTCGTCGTTGACCCAGGAGAAGTCGATGGTGGCGGAGCCGTCGAGGCACCGGAACGGCCTCGAGGGGTCGTAGAACGGCAGATCTGGGGGGCACTGGGGGGTCAGGGGGGGTCTGGGGGGCACGGGGGGGTCAGGGGGGGCCCGGGGGGCACGGGGGGGGTCAGGGGGGCCAGGGGGGCTGGGTGGGTTGGGAGGGGGGTCAGGGGGGACATTTAGGGGTTGAAGGGGGTCCTGGGGGGATCTGAGGGAGGTTTGAGGGGGGTTTAAGGTGGGCTTAGGGGGGGCTCGGGGGGTATTTGAGATGTTTCTGGGGGTCTCACTCACTGGTGAGGACCACCCCCGGGGCCATGTCACCATCACCTCAGGGGGGCCGGGGGGGAGTTGGGGGTTCAGGGTTGGTTTGGGGGATCAGGGTTGGTCTGAGGGTTCAGGGGGGGCTCAGGGGGGTTTGGGGGTCTCAGGGGGTCCCACTCACTGGTCAGGGCCACCCCCCGGGGCCGTGTCACCATCACCTCGGGGGGGCCGGGCAGGGCTGGGGGCAGCAGCAGCAGCAGCAGGAGGGGGGGAAGGGGCACCATGGCAGGGCTGGGGGGACACACAAAATTGAGAGACCCCCCCAGAGACCCCTGGGCACCCCCAGACCCTCCCCCAGACCCGCCCCCCAAATCCCCCCATATCCTTCTATAGATCATCCCAGACCCCCCAAATGCCCCTCAGATCCCCCTTTAGACCCCTCCAGACACCCCATAGACCCGCCCAAAGCCCCCCAGGCCCCCTTTAGACCCCCCAAGACCTCCTAGACCCCCACAGACCCCCCTCAGATCCTCCTTTAGCCTCTCCCAGACCCCCTATAAATCCCCCCATATCCTCCCATAGACTCCCCAATAGACCCCCCTCCGAATCCCCCCTACATCCTCTTGTAGAGACCTCCCCAGACTCTCACAGACCCCCCCATCTCCCTTTAGAACCCCCAGACCCCCATAAATCCCCCCAATAGCCTCCTATAAAACTCCCCACACCCTCATGGACCACCCCATCCCCCTTTAGACGCCCCCAGACCCCCTATAGATGCCCACAGACCCTCTCAGACCTCCCAGATTCGCCCCCTGGACCCTCTCAGCCCCCCCAGAGACCCCCGACCGACCCTTTAGACCCCTCAAATCCCTCCCAGGTCCCCTCTAGACCACCCCGATCGCCTCTAGATCCCCTCAGAACCCTCTCAGATGCTCCCTTAGACCCTTCAGACCCTTCAAACCCCCCCGATCCCCCAAATCCCCCCCGGGACCCCGCAAACCCCCCGCCCGGTACCGGGTCGGGCCTCGCGCGCTCGGGGCCCCACAGCGGAACCGGAACTGGGCGGAGGCGGAACTTCCGGTGTATAGTCTCTGCCGTCCTTCTATGGCGGCCTCCATTTTGGAGGTAGTGGCACCCGGACTTGCTCTGTGGGCGACGCCATCTTGGGTGTGGCGGCGCAGCCAATCAGCGCCCGAGCGTCGCGTTGTCACGGCGACGAAGGGCGGGGCCGATCGGGGCACGAGCCGGGGCGGCACGTGCTGGGGGGCGGGATTTTGGGGGGGGGATTTTGGGGAATTTTGGGGGGCTCGGGGGAGGGCCCAGGAAGTCCTGAGAGGGTCAGGGGGTCCTGAGGGGGATTTGGGGGGTCTTAAGCAGAATTTGAGGGGTCTTGGGGGGGGGGTGTCCCAGGGAGGGATTTAGAGGGTCTTTGGGGAGAATTTGGGGGTCCCGAGGGAGATTTGAGGGCCCTAGGGGGGATTTTAGGGGGGTCCAAGTGGGGGTTTGGGAAAAGGAAGAATCCCGGGGGAATTTGGTGGGTCCTGGGGGGGGGGGTGTCAAGGCGTTCTGGACAGGATTTGGGGGGTCCTGGAGGGGGGTTTGTGGGAGCTTGGGGTGCTCGAGGGGGTCAGGGGGTCCTGGGGAGGGCAATATGGGGGATCCTGGGGAGGATTTGGGTGGTCCCAGGGGAGGATTTGGGGGTCCCGGGGAGATTTGGGGGGCGGTCTCGGGGTGAGAATTTGAGGATCCCAGGGAAGGATTTGGGGGGTCCCAGGGGGCAGAGGGGTCCCCAAAAGTCCTCGAGGTTCGGGTGGTGGGTACAGAGCCCCCCCCGACCCTCCCTGTGCCCCCCCAGGGACTCCCCAATGGCTGCCTGGGGCAAGAGCCGAGACCACGGTACTGGGGGGGGAACTGGGGGAGGACTTGGGGAGAATTGGGAGTCCGGAGGGGGGGGACTGGAGGGCACTGGGGGGGTCGAAGGGACGATTGTGGGGGTTATTGGGGAGTGGGGGGCAGATTAAGAGGGATTTGGGGGCTGTTGGGGGGTCTCTGACCCCCCCCTTTTTCTCCCCCCAGCCCGGGCCCAGCCCCAGCGGCGGCAGCAGCGGGACCTGATGGTGAGGGGGGGGCTGGGACCCCCTCTGGACCCCCCTGACCTCTGTGTGACCCCTCTGTGACCCTCTGACCCTTGTGTGACCTTGTGAACTCCTGGTGACCCCCCATGACCATGTGATCCCCTCGTGATCTCTCCATGAACTTTTTACCCCTCAGTGTTCCCTGATCCCTCTATGACCCCCCCATGACCCCCCAACACATGTGTGACCCCATGTGTCCCCTGTTTGACTCCATGACCCCTGTGTGACCCCGTAACCCCATGTGCCCCCCCCCGCAGCGCCGCCCCCAGGGACACCTCGAGACCCCCCCGGGGACCCCCGGCAGGACCAGGTGGGTTCCACTCCCTTCCCCCCCATGACCCCCTGACCCCCCCTCCCCAGGGGATTTGGGGTCCCTGTGACCCCCCCCAACCCCTCTGACTCCCCTCCCTGGGGGATTTGGGTTTCCCGTGACCCCCCCTGACCCCCCATCGGTGTCTCCCCCAGCTGGGGGGTCTCCGGGGGTCTCTGCTGCGGCTGCAGCTCCGGGCGGAGGAGACTGAGAGGGGTGCTGGGGCTGTACCGGAGCCTGGGGGCCCTCCTGCAGGTAAACACACCTGGGGGGGAGGGCAGGGACACACCTGGGGGGGGCTCCTGCAGGTGAGAGACACACCTGGGGGCACCTGGGGACCCCCAAAAACATGAGCTGAGGCCAAGCTGGGGGGGGTCTCTGGGTGTCCCTGGGGTCTCTGAAGGTCTCTGAGGGTCCCAGGGAGTCTCTGAGGGTCTCTGGGTGTCCCTGGGGGTCTCTGAGAGTCTCTGAGGGTCTCTCTCCCCCCCAGGCCGAGTCGGGGCTCACCCGGACCCTCCTGTCGGGGGCCGAGCTGGAGCTGCTGCGGAGGCGCCGGAGGCTGCGGGGAGCTGCGGGGAACGGGGGGGCTCCGTGGGGGCGGGGGGGGGGCCCCAGCACAGGTACAGGGGCTTGGGAGGGGCCGGGGGGGTCTCCATGGGATGAGGGAGTTCCTATAGGTCGGGGGGGGTCCCCATGGGGCCAGGGGGCCTCCCCATGACCCCCCTGGTTCCCCCCCAGGTCCGGGGGTCTCGGCGGGCTCGGGGGGGCTCGGCCGTGGGCACTGGAGGAGCTGCCGGGGGCCGGTATGGGGGGGCTGGGGGGGGCTGAGGGTCTTGGGGGGAATTTGGGGGGCTCGGGGGGGGGGCAGGAAGAGTTAGAGGGCACATGGGGGTGTGGGGGGGACTTGGAGGGACACAAGGAGGTCTAGGGGGGCACAGAAGGGGTTTGGGGGGGACTTAAGGGGTATCTAAAGGGTATGTGGGGGTCCCGGGGGCACAGGGGGGTTTGGATGGGACTTGGGGGGCACAGAGTGGTTTGGGGGCACGGGCGGGCTGGGGGGCACATGGGGGGCTCTGGGGGTTCTGGACAAGACTTGGGGGACACAGAGGAGTCTCAGGGGGTCTGTGGTGTCCCTGCTGCAGCCCCCCCTGTCTCCCCCAGCCCGATCCCCCCCCAGGAGTCCCCGGAGCCAGAGGAAGGGGGCCGAGGGGGGCCCCCCCCGACACTGCCCCTCCCCCACCCCGAGGAGACCCCGGAGACTCGCCAGGAGACCCACCCCAGACCCCCCCAGCCCGGGCTCAGGACCCGCCTCGGCAGCACCGACCCCCAGGTGAGGCCCCGGGACCCCCCCTATGGCCTCGTGTCACCTGTCTCACCTGTCCCAGGTGTCCCCATGTCACCCTGTCTCACCTGTCCCAGGTGTCCCAGGTGTCCCCATGTCACCTGTCTCTCACCTGTCCCAGGTGTGTCCCCATGTCACCTGTCTGACCTGTCCCAGGTGTCCCCAGGTGTCCCTGTCCCCGCGGGTCCGGGCCCTGTCCCAGCACCTGCAGCAACTCCGGGGGGAGGTCGAGGCCCTTCGGGGGCAGCTCCGGGGGAGTCACCTGGGGGGGGACCCCCCGCAGGTCAGTTGAGGGGGGGGGCACACCTGGGAGGGATGGGGACACACCTGGAGGGGGGAGGGGGCACACCTGGGGAGGAGAGAGGACACACCTGGGGGGACACACCCTGGGGGGACACACTTGGGGAGGATGTGGGGGGACACACCTGAGGGTCCCCCTGTGGTCTCAGGGCCCCCCCAGGTGACCCCTCCCCCCCGACTCCGGGGGACGTTGCCGCTGCCCGCCGGGACCTGGCCCAGGTGACCCGAGACCTGGGGGTGGCCACAGCCCGGCTGGGGGGGGCTCCTGGCACACCTGGAGGCACAGGTGAGGGGCTGGGGGGGCTCCTGGCACACCTGCGGGGGCTGTGGGGGGATATGGGGGACAGGGGGGATGGGGGTGGGATATGGGGAACACAGGGGGCTCGGGGGCCATGGGGGGGCACGGGGGGGGGCTGTTGGTGGGATCTGGGGGTCCAAAGGGGGCTGGGAAGGGGACACTGAGGGGGCCATGGGGGGTTGTGGGGTGGGATTTTGGGGGGGGTTGAGGGGTCCATGGGGGGCTCTGATGACCCCCCGTGCCTCAGTTTCCCCCCTCAGAAGGGGCGGGGGGGCCCCCCCCGGAGCCCCCTCCGGAGGGACCCCCGGGCGCGCTGCTGGAGCTGCTCGTACGGCTGCGGCGCGGCTGCTGGAGCTGCAGGGGGGGGCGGGGAGACCCCCCAAAAACGCTGCGGCCCCCCCCCCCAGCACCCCCCAACAGGTGGGAATGGGGGAGGAAGCCTGGGGGGGCTCTGAGCTGGTTTGGGGGGTCTCTGACCCCCTTTGGTGGGTTTGGGGGGGGCTCTGAGCTGATTTGTGGGGCTTGGAGGGGCTCTGACCCCATTTGGGGGGGTCTGGGGGGGGTCCCTGGGGGAATTTGGCGTGGTCTGGGGTTTCCTGACCCATTTTGGGGTTCCCCCCCAGCCCCCCCAACTGCAGCGTGAGGACCCCCCCCCTGTGACCCCCAGCTCGGACGGTGAGGGGGACTGGGGGGGGTCGTGGGGGCTCTTTGGGGGGTGTCTGCGGGCCATAGGGGGGGTTCGGGAGGTGGGAGGGTTTGGGGGGGTTCTGGGGGGGGAAGGGATCGGGGGGGGTGTCTTTGAGAGGCCATGGCGGGTTTATGGGGGTAGGAGGGGGTTTGGGGGGCTCTTCAGGTGGCTGTGAAGGGTCAAAGGGCCTATAGGGGTCTCTGGGGTGTCTTGGGGGGGCTGTGGGTCTATGGGGGGTCTGTGGGGGGCTTTGGGGGGTTATGGCGGGGGCAAGGGGGCTGTGAGAGGCTCTGGGGTCTCTGGGAGGCTCTAGGTGGGGGCTGGGGGGTTCTGGGTGGCTTTGGGTGACTCTGAGGGTCTCCGGGGGTCTCAGGGGGGCCTGGGGGTTTATGGGGGGGGTCTCTGGGGGGTCTCTGGTGCTGATCCCGGTCCCCCCCAGATGAGGCCCCCCCCGGGGGGCCCCCCTGTCCCGCGCTGCCATCAAACGTCGCTCGAGGCTCATCCTGGAGGGGGGGCGGGGGGGGGCGCGGGACCCCCCGCTGAGAACGGAGGACCCCTGGGGACCCCCCCCCACTGACACCAGTGCCTCCCAGTACCACCCCAGCACCTCCCAGTGCCCCCCATTAAAACCCCTTGTCTCCTCCCCCATCCTGTGTCTCTGTCTGGGGCTCCCGGGGGTGGGGCTGGGGGGGGTCCCGGGGGGGTCTCAGGGGGGGTCCCAGATGTTTGTGACGCCCCTCCCCCACCTTTGCCTCCTTATCTCCCCCTCCCTCCCCACCTTATCTACCCCCCCCAGCGTGGCCCCGCCCGGGGGGGGAGAGGCGGGACGGACCTTATCGGGGCGGGGAGGGCGGGGCGGGCGGGGGCTGTTTTTTGGGGGGGGTTGGGGCCCCTGTGCCCCCCCGCCCATCCCCCAGCGCGGGCCATGGCGGGGCCCGGGGCGCTCCTGGCGCTGGGGGGGGCTCCTGGGGGGGCTCCTGGGAGGGGGCCCGGGGGGGGCTCGGGGGGCTCACGAGGGCACCGAGCCCCCCCCCGACTTCGAGGTGGAAGGTAAAGAGGGGGAATTGGGGGAGGGCGCGGGGGGGCTTCTGGTCGTGCAAGGGGGGGGATCGTGAGGGGGGCTCTTGTGGGGGTCTTGTGGGGGGGGCCTTTGGGGGGTGCAAGGGGGAGTTTGGGGGTGGGCACCTGTGCATGGAGGGGGCTCGTGGGGGAGTTTAGGGGGGCTCAAGGGGTGCAAAAGGGGCCCTTGGGGGGGTCTTGCAAGGGGGGGGCACTTGTTTAAAGGGGGGGCTTGTGAGGGGAGCTTGAGGGGAGGGTTGTGAGAGAGGGGAGGGTCCTGAGGGGGATTCTGGAGGTGCAATGAGGGGATCGGGGGGGGCCTTGGGGGTCGTGCAACGGGGGGACATGGGGGTGTGTGGAATGGAGAGGAGGCTTGTTGGAGGGGGCTGTTGGTGGCGTCGGTGCTGGGGGGGTCTGGGGGGATCTTGTGCTGGGAGGGGATGTGCTGGTGTGAACTTCCCTGTGTGATCCCCCCCTTGTGCAAAGACCCTCGTGTAAAACAATCGTGTCAACCCACCCAGCCACCCCCCCATGTGCAAAACGCTTGTGGACCCCCCCAGGTACCCCCTGTGCAAAACAACCCCCTCCGTGCAGCCCCCACCGTGGGACCCCCTTATGTGACCCCCCTCATGTAAATCCCCCCAATGGCCCCCCTGTGCAGCCCCCCCTCGTGCAACACCCCCTGTATGTCCCCCTCCCCAAACCCCTTGTGTGAGCCCCCTGTGACCCCCCCGTGCCCCTCCAGTGGATCTGTTGGTGGGTCTCAAAGCCTCAGACCCCCCTGTGTGAACCCCTGACCCCCAAATGACCCCTGTGTGACCCCCCCCCGTGCCCCCTCAGCGGGGTCTGTTGGTGGTCTCGGAGCCCCAGACCCCCAAATGTTTCTCGCGGACGCTGCACGACCTGAGCTGCTTCTGGGACGCCCCCGGGCCCCCCCGACCCCCGCAGATTCCGGCTGCAGTTCCGGCTCGAGTGAGTGACCCCTGAGCCCCACAGTGACCCCTCAGAGACCCCTGAGTGACCCCTGTGACCCCTCCTTGACCTCCCCGTGCCCCCAGGAAGGACCCCTGGCAGGACTGTCCCCTCTGGAGCACCGTGGTGCCCCCCAATTCGTCCCGGTTCTGGTGCTCCCTCCCTCCCTCTGCCACCGTCACCTTCGTGCCTCTCGAGCTGTGGGGTGCTGCCGGGGGTCCCTGGCCCCCCCGGGACCCCCCCAGCGACCCCCGGGAGCCCCTCGGCCACCTCGGGGACCCCCCTGTACCACCGGACCCTCTACATCGACCAAGTCGGTACGGGGGGGGGGCTGTGAGGGTGTCCTGGGGGGCAATGGGGAGGTCTGGGGGGGGAACTGGGGGATTCCAGGCCTTTGAGGGGGTCCTGGGGGGCCCAGGGGCATTGAGGGGACTGGGAGAGGTCCTGGGGGAGGAACCTGGGGGATCTGGGGGCTTTCAGGGGTGACCTGGGGGATTTGGGGGGGTCTCAGGGGGTGACCTGGGGGAGTCCCAGACCATGGGGGGGGCCCAGGGGACTGGGGGGGATTTGGAGTGGTCCTGGGACTTTTGGGGGGGTCCCAGCGGCCATGGGGGTGCTCTGGGGGGGGCCCCCTCTGACTGTGCCCCCCCCCCAGTGCTGCCGGGACCCCCCCCAGAACGTGTAGGCGGGTGCCGGGGGGGGCGCGGGGGGAGCTCTGTGTGCGCTGGGGCCCCTCCCCCCGGGCCCTACTGGAGTCCAGCCTGGTCTTCGAGCTGGCCCTGAGCCCCCCAGGGGGGGCCCCAAAAAACAGTGAGTGGGGGCTGGAGGGATTGGGGGTTTTTTGGGGTTCCTGGGGGGGTTTCTGAGGGGGTTTGGGGTCTCTGACCCCTCTGTTCCCCCCCCTCCAGGTGGCGGTCCCAGTGGAGTGGCGGGAGCAGCGGGTGGGGGGTCCCTGGAGGGGTTTTTTGGGGACCCTGGGAGGTTTTTTGGGGTCCCTGAGGATTTTTTGGGGTCCCTGACCTCCCCTTTTCCCCCCCCAGGTGGGGGTCCCGGCGGGGCGGAGGGAGCAGCTGGTGGGGGGCCTGGGGGGCAGCACCCCCTACACCATCCGGGCCCGTGCCCGCCCCGATGGGCTCAGCTACGGGGGATTCTGGAGCCCCTGGTCCCCCCCCACTACTGCAAAGACCCCTCCAGGTGGGTGACAGGGGCGTGGGGGGGGCACAGCGGGAATGAGGAGGATGGGGGGGACAGAGAAGATGGGGATGTGGGGGTGGGAGGCACTTGGGGGGACACGGGGAGCATGGGGGGGGACAGGGGGAATGAGGGGACATGGGGGGACATTGGGGGGGTGGGGGGGCACAGGGGGGAAAGGGGAGACATGGGGGGACACGGGAGGGGACACGGGGGGGACTGGGAGGGACAGGGGGGAGGGAGAGACATGGGAGGGACAACAAGGGACATGGAGGGACATGGGGGGGACAGGGGGAGGCACGAGGGGGGCACAGCCAGGGGTCAGTAGGGACGTGGTGGGGTGTTTTTGGGGGACAGGGAGGGCGGGGGGTTCTGGGGACAAGGGGGGATACACAGAGAAGACGGGGGGGACAAGGAGAGAGAGAGGACTTGGGGACACAGTGGGACACCCCGGGGCCACCCAGGGGGCGGTGGGGACATGGGGGGACAGGGAAGCCTGGGGGGGACACAGGGTGGGAAGAGCAGCCCCCACCCCCGAGTGGGGCTGGGGAGGGGCCATGGGGAGTGTCCCTGACCCTGTGCCCCCCCGTGTCCCCCCCGTGTCCCCAGACCTGGACGCGGTGACACTGGGCCTGTCGTGTCTGCTGGTGGTGCTGCTGCTGGGACTGGGGGCACTGGGACTGCTGGGACACCGCCGGTAATGGGGGGGCACTTGGGGGGGCACTGGGGACTGCTGGGGGGGCACTGGGACTGCTGGGACACCGCCGGTAATGGGGGGGCTCTGGGGGGGCACTGGGGCTACTGGGGGGGCACTGAGACTGCTGGAACACCACCAGTATGGGGGGCACTGGGGCTACTGGTGGGGCAGTGGGGCTACTGGGACACCGCCAGTACGGAGAGGCACTGGGGGGGCACTGGGACTGCTGGGACACCACTGGTACGGGGGGGGTACTGGGGCTACTGGGACACCACCAGTACAGGGGGTGTTAATTTGGGGTCCCAGGGGGTTCTGGGGGTGCCTGGTGGATTTGGGGGTCCCGGGGAGGTCTGGGGGAGGGTTGGGGGTTCCAGGGGGTCCCATGCAGGGGGATTCACCCCAGGCCCCCCCAGGCTCCTGAGGGAGAAGCTGTGGCTTGGGGGGCTGGGGGGGTTCTGGGGGAGGGTTGGGGGTCCTGGGGGTGCCGGGGGGGTCCTGTCCAGGTGGATTCACCCCAGGCCCCCCCAGGCTCCTGAGGGAGAAGCTGTGGCCGCCAGTGCCGGGCCCTGAGCGGGAGTTCGAGGGGCTCTTCAGTGCCTACGGGGGCAACTTCCAGGTGGGGGAGCTTTGGGGGGAGGTCTGGGGGGGGTGTCTTGGGATTTGGAGGAGTCCTGGGCTGTAGGAGACCCCCACAATCCCTTCCAGGGCCCCCTGGAAGGGGCTTGAGGTGTTTGGGGATAACAAGGGTGGGGGTGGGATGTTATTGTGGGTCCTACCCTAAAAAGGGGAGTAAGGGGGTGTTTTTGGGGGGGTGTTTGGGGGTGTCTGGTGGGTATTTTGGGGGGGTCTTTGGGTTAGGGTTAAGGTCTTTTGGGGGGGGTTGGGGGTCTTTGGGGGTGTCTGGTGGGTATTTTTGGGGGTATTTTGGTTCTTTCTGGGGGGTTTTTGGGGGGTCTTTGGGGGTGTCTTGGGGAGGACCTTTGGGGGGTTGTCTTGGGGGTCTTTGGGAGTGTCTGAGGGGTATTTTGTTTTTTTTCGGGGGGGTCTGGGGGGGCTCTGAGGGGATATCTGTGGGTGCCGAGGGGGCTCTTGGGGGGAGGTAGATTATTTTGAGGGGTGTCCGGGTGGTCCCTGACCCCTTTTCTCTCCCCCCCCCTAGCTGTGGCTGTGCCAGGGGGTGGGGGCTCCCTGGGCCCCCTCCGGGGCCCCCCCCGAGGCTGAGGAGCTGTCGAGCGCCGTGGAGGAGGTTGGGGGGCCCGTCCCTGGAAAGGGACCCCCCCCGACCCCCGAGGAGGAGGGGGAGGAGGGGGAGGAGGGACCCCCGCCCTGCGCCCCCCCCGGCGCCTCCCCCGGGGGCCCATCCCCCTCTCCCAGTTTTGAGTACACCCTGTTCGACCCCGGCTCGGCCCTGCTGTGCCCCCGCGGGCCCCCCCCCGGCTCCCCCTACGCCAACCTGGGGCCCCCCAAAGCGCCCCCGCCCCCCCAGAGCAGCCCCCCCAAAGGGCGAGGGGGAGGTGCCGGGGATCCCCCCCCACTGAAAACGGGCCCCCCCTACATCATCTGCTCCTAAATGGAGGCTGGTGACGTCACGGTGATGTCACGGGGCAGTGACGTCATTGTTGGGGGACACAACACGGTGACGCCACAGGGAAGGGACACGTGATGTCATGGAGGGGACACGATGCTGTGACAGCACAGGGAAGGGACAAATGACATCATGACAAAGGGGAGGTGTGTCACGGTGATGTCACACGTGATGTCACGGAGGGGACACGACAGAAGGGACGTGTTACACTGACATGCCCTAATGTCACGCCGGAGGGAACGCGTCATGGTGATGTCACGCAGAGACGCAGTGATGTCATCTCAGAAGGGACATGACGTGTCACAGTGACGTCACACAGAGATCCCTGAACACGAGGACACAGAGGGGACATGTCACCCTGTCACACATCGACACGGAAGGGACGTGGCAGAGGGACTCAGCGTGATGTCACGACAGAGGGGACGTGCCACAGAGACATCACCCGGAGACGCAGTGACGTCATCGCAGAGGGGATGCAACACATCATGATGATGTCACACGGAGACCCCGGGACACGAGGACATGGAGAGGACACGTCACCTCGTGACACAACAATGAGAGAGGGACACGTGACGTCACGTGTGTCACGCCAGCGGCATGTGATGTCATAATGGAGGGGACACGTCAGGGTGACATCACACAGCGACGCAGTGATGTCACCACAGGGGGACACGTGACAGGGACACGTGGGACAGCACAGCCCCCAGCTGGGGACACTTGGGGACACTGGGGGACCCCGGGAGGGGCGGGGGGAGGGAACACTCAGGGACACTGAATTTCCTGTGCTTTGGGTTTTTAATGTTTTTATACTGGAAATGGACAATAAATTTACAGTACACAAATAAATTTACAATACACAATAAACTATGGCCGGCCCCACCCGCTGGGGGGAACTGGGAGCGCTGGGATGGGTGACTGGGGACACTGGGGCTACTGGGACAGGGGGAGATACCAGGAGGTAACTGGGAGAGCACTGGGGCACACTGGGGGGGCAATGGGGACACTAGGGGACTGGGGGGCACGGGGGGACACCAGAGGGTAATAGGGAGAGCACTGGGGGGCACTGGGGAGACACTGGGAGGAACTGGGAGCGCTTGGAGCAGCACTTGGGGACACGTGCTGGGCCCTGGGGGGTGGCGGGTGCTCAGGGCCGGGTGGGGGGGGCTGATAACCCTTATCAGGAACTCCCAGATGGCCCTTGGGGGGCCCAGTGGACACCTGGAGCCCTGTCACCGCCTGTGTCCCCACGTCACGGGGGATGGTGGCAGGGCCACCCCAAAACGTTCAGGGACAGGGTGACGTTGGGTTTGTGTCACCTGCGGGGGGGGGTGACATCAGGTCCACGTCACCCATTTTGGGGGTGACGTCAAGTCCTTGTCACCCACCGGGGGGGTGTGTCACATCAGTCCATGTCCCCCGTTCCGGGGGGGGGGTGTCATCCCCACTCCTCCTCCGTGTCACTGCCCCCCTCCCCCTCCTCCTCCTCTTCCTCTTGCTCCTCCTCGCCCCCCTCCCCATCCCCCTCCCCGTGGGGGTCCAAGCGGAGCCTCCAGCGCCGGGGGGGCCTCCCGGGGCGACTCAGCCGGACCCCCACGAGCCCCCCGGGCCGGGGGCTCAGGAGGCAGCGGGCGGGGAAGAACCTGCGCAGGGTGGGCAGCACGTGGGGGGCTGGGGAGGGCAGGCGCAGCGCCGCCACCACCTGGGGGGGGGGGTCGGGGGTGGCCCCGGGGGTCGGGGGGGCGGGTGGTCTCCAGCAGCAGCGCGGCCAGGCGGGCGCAGCCCCCCGGGGACGCCCCCAGGTACTGCTCGAGCCCGTCCAGCAGCAGCAGGTCGGGGGGGCGCAGGGACAGAGCACCCAGTTCACGGCACAGGGACCCCCGGGAACGGGGGTAACGCAGCTCCAGGCGCTGGGGGGGCAGAGGGTGGGGACAGAGGGGGAACAGGGGTCAGGACAGGCCCCCACGCGCCCCCCAAAGACGAACGGGGGCACACAAAGCCCCGCCCACACACCTGGCCCCGCCCACTCAGCACTCCCCGCCTACCCACAGGAAACCGCGCCCACCCTCAGAAAACCCCTTACAGAAAACCCCGCCCACCCCCGCAGACCACGCCTACTCTAAGCAAACCCCGCCCACCCTCCATCAACCCCCGCCTCCCCGCAAACAACCCCACCCCCGGTCCCCCCTCACCTGCAGCGCTCTGGGGTCTGTGCCTGTTCCGCCGCCGCCGTTCGGGAGCCGCGGGACCGCGCTGGGCGCCAGGAACAGCGCGCGGGGCCCATGGGCGCCGCCCGCCAGCGCCGCCTGCAGCAGCAGCGCCGTGCGGCCCGAGCCCGCCGGGCCCAGCACCAGCACCGGCTCCGACACCTCCGGCACCTCGGGCACCGGGCCCGTCCCGGGCCCCGCCGAGCCCAGCGCCCGCTCCAGCGCCGCCGCCATCGCGCGCGGGTACG